>NC_053133.1:31531561-31594061 GCF_010015445.1 Perca fluviatilis
TTTCTTTATCACTCCAGAATATCCTCCAGTATATAGCTAAAATTAGCATATTGAAAGCATGTTGCACAAAACGTGCACACAGTGGCAGTTCTATATTGTTTTATTTCATCATAGGTAACGTGAAATCCAAAATGTTCCCACACACCAGACTATAAACGACGCTGGCGCATCCTCCAGCTCCGGCCAGCCTCTCTCCCACTGGACATTTCTGCAGGTGACGTGACGTGACCTGCAGCGGCGCCCCACGCCACTTGAGGAGCGGTCGGCTCGGTGTCTCTCAAAATCTGATGAAAATCTTTTAAACTGACCTTTGTCGATCTGAAATGAAGACAGATTCAGCAACTGCATGGCCTATTTCTCGCTTAAAATCTTTTCAGAAATACGTTTCGGTAAACTATTTTAGTACAATATGAGATCGTATTCTGAACGAGCCGCCATGACAGTCTGGCTTTGAAATTTGGGACCAGCCAGACCCATGTGACGCAATCGTCCAATCAGCTGCCATGGGTTGCGTTTGTCACGCCCATCCCACTCGTCATTTCCAGTAAGTGTTTTAACATAGGTGTCGAAAGTGGGCACTACGGCAGTAAGAGGTTAGTGACCATTAACAGTGTACTGACGAACCGTGCGGTACACACACGCTCCGAACCGAGACGAGCGAACCGAGCGGTTCGGGTGTTTTTTCATGAACCGTACCACCCCTAGTACATACCTCACCATGCTTTTACCTCAGTTCTGCCTGTTAGTACATACCTCACCATGCTTTTACCTCAGTGTTGCCTGTTAGTACATACCTCACCATGCTTTTACCTCAGTGCTGCCTGTTAGTACATACCTCACCATGCTTTTACCTCAGTGCTGCCTGTTAGTACATACCTCACCATGCTTTTACCTCAGTGTTGCCTGTTAGTACATACCTCACCATACTTTTACCTCAGTGCTGCCTGTTAGTACATACCTCACCATGCTTTTACCTCAGTGCTGTCTGTTAGTACATACCTCACCATGCTTTTACCTCAGTGCTGCCTGTTAGTACATACCTCACCATGCTTTTACCTCAGTGCTGCCTGTTAGTACATACCTCACCATGCTTTTACCTCAGTGCTGCCTGTTAGTACATACCTCACCATGCTTTTACCTCAGTGTAGCCTGTTAGTACATACCTCACCATGCTTTTACCTCAGTGTAGCCTGTTAGTACATACCTCACCATGCTTTTACCTCAGTGCTGCCTGTTAGTACATACCTCACCATGCTTTTACCTCAGTGCTGCCTGTTAGTACATACCTCACCATGCTTTTACCTCAGTGCTGCCTGTTAGTACATACCTCACCATACTTTTACCTCAGTGCTGCCTGTTAGTACATACCTCACCATGCTTTTACCTCAGTGCTGCCTGTTAGTACATACCTCACCATGCTTTTACCTCAGTGCTGTCTGTTAGTACATACCTCACCATGCTTTTACCTCAGTGCTGCCTGTTAGTACATACCTCACCATGCTTTTATCTCAGTGCTGCCTGTTAGTACATACCTCACCATGCTTTTACCTCAGTGCTGCCTGTTAGTACATACCTCACCATGCTTTTACCTCAGTGCTGCCTGTTAGTACATACCTCACCATGCTTTTACCTCAGTGCTGCCTGTTAGTACATACCTCACCATGCTTTTACCTCAGTGCTGCCTGTTAGTACATACCTCACCATGCTTTTACCTCAGTGCTGCCTGTTAGTACATACCTCACCATGCTTTTACCTCAGTGTTGTCTGTTAGTACATACCTCACCATGCTTTTACCTCAGTGCTGTCTGTTAGTACATACCTCACCATGCTGTTACCTCAGTGCTGCCTGTTAGTACATACCTCACCATGCTTTTACCTCAGTGCTGCCTGTTAGTACATACCTCACCATGCTTTTACCTCAGTGCTGCCTGTTAGTACATACCTCACCATGCTTTTACCTCAGTGCTGCCTGTTAGTACATACCTCACCATACTTTTACCTCAGTGCTGTCTGTTAGTACATACCCTCACATAGCTTTAATTCAGCGCTGCTGTTAGTACATACCAATTACGCTTTATCCTCAGTGCTGCCTGTTAGTACATACCTCACCATGCTTTTACCTCAGTGCTGTCTGTTAGTACATACCTCACCATGCTTTTACCTCAGTGCTGCTTGTTAGTACATACCTCACCATGCTTTTACCCCAGTGCTGCCTGTTAGTACATACCCCACCATGCTTTATACCTCAGTGCTGTCTGTTAGTACATACCTCACCATGCTTTTACCTCAGTGTTGCCTGTTAGTACATACCTCACCATGCTTTTACCCCAGTGTCGCCTGTTAGTACATACCTCACCATGCTTTTACCTCAGTGCTGCCTGTTAGTACATACCTCACCATGCTTTTATCCTCAGTGCCGCCTGTTAGTACATACCCCACCATGCTTTGCACCTCAGTGCTGCCTGTTAGTACATACCTCACCATGCTTTTACCTCAGTGCTGCCTGTTAGTACATACCACCATGCTTTATCCAGTGCTGCTTGTTAGTACATACCTCACCATACTTTCACCTCAGTGCTGCCTGTTAGTACATACCTCACCATACTTTTACCTCAGTGCTGCCTGTTAGTACATACCTCACCATGCTTTTACCTCAGTGTTGCCTGTTAGTACAATACCTCACCATGCTTTAACCTCAGTGCCGCCTGTTAGTACATACCTCACCATGCTTTATCCCCAGTGCTGCCTGTTAGTACATACCTCACCATACTTTTATCTCAGTGGCCTGTTAGTACATACCCACCATACCTTTACCCTCAGTGCTGCCTGTTAGTACAACCACCATATTTACCCCAGTGTTGTTAGGACATACCCTCACCATACTTTTACCTCCAGTGTGCCTGTTAGTACATACCTCACCATACTTTTACCCCAGTGCTGTCTGTTAGTACATACCCCACCATGCTTTTACCTCAGTGCCGCCTGTTAGTACATACACCTCACCATGCTTTACCCTTCAGTGCGCCTGTTAGTACATACCTCACCATGCTTTTACTTCAGTGTTGCCTGTTAGTACATACCCTCACCATACTTTATCCCAGTGTTGCCTGTTAGTACATACCTCACCATGTTTTTACCTCAGTGTTGCCTGTTAGTACATACCTCACCATGCTTTACCTCAGTGTTGCCTGTTAGTACATACCTCACCATGCTTTTACCAGTGCGCCTGTTAGTACATACCTCACCACTTTTACCTCAGTGCTGCCTGTTAGTACATACCTCACCATGCTTTTACCTCAGTGCTGCCTGTTAGTACATACCCCACCATGCTTTTACCCAGTGCTGCCTGTTAGTACATACCTCACCATGCTTTTATCTCAGTGCTGCCTGTTAGACACACCTCACCATGCTTTTACCTCAGTGGCCTGTTAGTACATACCTCACCATGCTTTTTACCTCAGTGCTGTCTGTTAGTACATACCTCACCATGCTTTTATCCCAGTGTAGCCTGTTAGTACATAACCTCACCATGCTTTTACCTCAGTGGCCTGTTAGTACATACCTCACCATGCTTTTACCTCAGTGCTGTAGTACACATGCTTTTACCTCAGGTGCCTGTTAGTACATACCTCACCATGCTTTATCCTCAGTGCGGCCTGTTAGTACATACCCCACCATGTGTGAGCTACTACATACCGCTTTTACCTCAGTGCTGCCTGTTAGTACATACCTCACCATGGCTTTTACCTCAGTGTTGTCTGTTAGTACATACCTCACCATGCTTTTACCTCAGTGTGCCTGTTAGTACATACCTCACCATGCTTTTTACCTCGTGCTGCCTGTTAGTACATACCTCACCATGCTTTTACCTCAGTGTTGCCTGTTAGTACATACCTCACCATGCTTTTACCTCAGTGCTGCCTGTTAGTACATACCTCACTGTGGCTTTACCTCAGTGTGACCTGTTAGTACATACCTCACCATGCTTTTACCTCAGTGTAGCCTGTTAGTACATACCTCACCATGCTTTTACCTCAGTGCTGCCTGTTGGTACATACCTCACCATGCTTTTACCTCCAGTGCTGCCTGTTAGGTACATACCTCACCATGCTTTTTACCTCAGTTCTGCCTGTTAGTACATACCTACTCACCATGCTTTTACCTCAGTGCTGCCTGTTAGTACATACCTCACCATGCTTTTACCTCAGTGCTGCCTGTTAGTACATACCTCACCATGCTTTTACCTCAGGTGCTGTCTGTTTGTACATACCTCACCATGCTTTTTACCTCAGTGCTGCCTGTTGAGTACATACCTCACCATGCTTTTACCTCAGTGCTGCCTGTTAGTACATACCTCACCATGCTTTTACCTCAGTGCTGCCTGTTAGTACATACCTCACCATGCTTTTACCTCAGTGCTGTCTGTTAGTACATACCTCACCATGCTTTTACCTCAGTGTTGCCTGTTAGTACATACCTCACCATGCTTTTACCTCAGTGTTGCCTGTTAGTACATACCTCACCATGCTTTTACCTCAGTGTGGCCTGTTAGTACATACCTCACCATGCTTTTACCTCAGTGCGGCCTGTTAGTACATACCTCACCATGCTTTTACCTCAGTGCTGTCTGTTAGTACATACCTCACCATGCTTTTACCTCAGTGTGACCTGTTAGTACATACCTCACCATGCTTTTACCTCAGTGTTGACTGTTAGTACATACCTCACCATGCTTTTTACCTCAGTGCTGCCTGTTAGTACATACCTCACCATGCTTTTACCTCAGTGTGGCCTGTTAGTACATACCCTCACCATGGTTTTATCTCAGTGCCCTGTTAGTACATACCTCACCATGCTTTTATCTCAGTGCTGCCTGTTAGTACATACCTCACCATGCTTTTATCTCAGTGCTGCTTGTTAGTACATACCTCACCATGCTTTTACCTCAGTGCTGCCTGTTAGTACATACCTCACCATGCTTTTACCTCAGTGCTGACTGTTAGTACATACCTCACCATGCTTTTACCTCAGTGTAGCCTGTTAGTACATACCTCACCATGCTTTTACCTCAGTGCTGACTGTTAGTACATACCTCACCATGCTTTTACCTCAGTGCTGCCTGTTAGTACATACCTCACCATGCTTTTACCTCAGTGCTGACTGTTAGTACATACCTCACCATGCTTTTGACAATAACATGTCTCCAGATTAATAACATGTCTCCAGATTAATAACATGTCTACAGATTAATAACTTGTCTCCAGTAACTATTTCACATTTGAACTGAGGTGGTTACGAGAACCACAATGGAAATAAGTTTGTAACTTTCTTGTGCTATCCTCAACGGTTCTGATAAATGTACAATGTCACTGTGATGGCATCTTGTTATGCATTTATTTCTGTTACTGTCTAATAAATCAAATCAAATAAAAAAAAACACGAGGAAGAACCGCTGCAGCATTTATCCAAAACGCTGACCGTGATATCTCTGAGGACATGTTGACATAACTTCCTGTGTTTGTCTCCTAGGTAACGTGTGTCGCTGTGTGATGGTCGTCTGTGTCTCCAGTTTCCTCTTCCTGTTGCTGCAGTCCTTCTTCCAGATGACCACGGCCACCCTGCAGCCAGAGTCCAACTGTAAGACCGTCTGTCTGTCTGTCTGTCTGTCTGTCTGTCTGTCTGTCTGTCTGTCTGTTTGCGTCTCTGTCTGTCTGTCTGTCTGGTTGTTTGCGTCTCTGTCTGTTTCTGTCTTTCTGTCCGTTTGTGTGTCTGTCTGTGTGTCTGTCTGTCTGCGTCTGTCTTTCTGTCTGTCTTAATGACTTGTCTGTCACTCTTATTTACCTGTCTGTCTCTTAATGACCTGTCTGTCTCTCCTAATTATCTGTTTGTCTCTCTTAATGACCTGTCTGTCTCTCTTATTTTCCTGTCTGTCTCTTAATGACCTGTCTGTCTCTCTTAATGACTTGTCTGTCTGCAGGTACGTCTTGGCAGAAAGCTCTCGGTCAGCTCGGCCTGGTGAGGTAAGAATGATGAATCATATTTCTACTGTAAACACACACACACACACACACAACACACACACACACACACACACACACACACACACACACACACAGACAATCTGTGTGTGTGTTACTGTGTGTTACTGTGTGTGTGTTACTGTGTGTTTTTCGCTGACTCAGCTTCTGTAAAAGTCAAACATCTGTTTCTAATTTCTCAAGCAGAGACGACTTTCAGCGTTCCTGATATGACGAGTTTCAATTTCTGAATTTCTGATTTTTTGTTTCAGAGGTTGTTGTTGAAGTAGATTTACCTCCCGAGTGTGTGTCCAGGTTTTTTGTACCTTTAGTGTCTCCAGAAAGAGCCCAGTGAACTCTGATGAATCTCTTGAGTCAGCGTTGGTTGAAGACTAAAACTTTGCAATTTAAAATAATCTGGAGTTGTGAGTTACGGCTGATTCATAGCAGTACATAGGCTCTACACCTATGTATTGTACATAGGCTCTACACAGAGCCTACGTACTGTACGTGTCCTACGCAGAGCCTACGTACTGTACGTGTCCTACACAGAGCCTACGTACTGTACGTGTCCTACACAGAGCCTACGTACTGTACGTGTCCTACACAGAGCCTACGTACTGTACGTGTCCTACGCAGAGCCTACGTACTGTACGTGTCCTACGCAGAGCCTACGTACTGTACGTGTCCTACACAGAGCCTACGTACTGTACATGTCCTACGATGGTGTGAGGATTTATACTGGTGTGCTGGTGTGTCTGCAGCGTTCTAGCGTAGGTTAGACCTTTAGGAGAATAGCCGAGCCGGTATGTAATTCAATTCAATTCAATTCAATTTTATTTATAGTATCAAATCATAACACAAGTTATCTTGAGACACTTTACAGATAGATTAGGTCTAGACCACACTCTATAATTTACAAAGCCCCAACAATTACTGTAATTCCCTCAAGAGCAAGCAGTGCGACAGTGGCGAGGAAAAACTCCCTCTTGGGATGTAGTGTGTGGTAGAGTGAGTGAGAGAGTGATGGTTGGTATGTAGTGTGTGGGTAGAGTGAGTGAGAGAGTGATGGTTGGTATGTAGTGTGTGGTAAAGTGAGTGAGAGAGTGATGGTTGGTATGTAGTGTGTGTGGTAGAGTGAGTGAGAGAGTGATGGTTGGTATGTTGGTATGTAGTGTGTGGTAGAGTGAGTGAGAGAGTGATGGTTGGTATGTAGTGTGTGGTAGAGTGAGTGGGAGAGTGATGGTTGGTATGTAGTGTGTGGTAGAGTGAGTGAGAGAGTGATGGTTGGTATGTAGTGTGTGGTAGAGTGAGTGAGAGAGTGATGGTTGATATGTAGTGTGTGGTAGAGTGAGTGAGAGAGTGATGGTTGGTATGTAGTGTGTGGGAGAGTGAGTGAGAGTGATGGTTGGTATGTAGTGTGTGGTAGAGTGAGTGAGAGAGTGATGGTTAGTATGCAGTGTGTGGTAGAGTGAGTGAGAGAGTGATGGTTGGTATGCAGTGTGTGGTAGAGTGAGTGAGAGAGTGATGGTTGGTATGCAGTGTGTGGTAGAGTGAGTGAGAGAGTGATGGTTGGTATGCAGTGTGTGGTAGAGTGAGTGAGAGAGTGATGGTTGGTATGCAGTGTGTGGTAGAGTGAGTGAGACAGTGATAGTTGGTATGTAGTGTGTGGTAGAGTGAGTGAGAGTGATGGTTGGTATGTAGTGTGTGGTAGAGTGAGTGAGAGAGTGATGGTTGGTATGCAGTGTGTGGTAGAGTGAGTGGGAGAGTGATGGTTGGTATGTAGTGTGTGGTAGAGTGAGTGAGAGTGATGGTTGGTATGTAGTGTGTGGTAGAGTGAGTGAGAGAGTGATGGTTGGTATGCAGTGTGTGGTAGAGTGAGTGAGAGAGTGATGGTTGGTATGCAGTGTGTGGTAGAGTGAGTGGGAGAGATGGTTGGTATGTAGTGTGTGGTAGAGTGAGTGAGAGGTGATGGTTGGTATGCAGTGTGTGGTAGAGTGAGTGAGAGAGTGATGGTTGGTATGCAGTGTGTGGTAGAGTGAGTGAGAGAGTGATGGTTGGTATGCAGTGTGTGGTAGAGTGAGTGAGAGAGTGATGGTTGGTATGCAGTGTGTGGTAGAGTGAGTGAGAGAGTGATGGTGCGTGGTTGAGCTGTAGAGGGACCAGAGACCTAAGTTTGGTCTGGACTTTACAGTCTGTTCATGTTACTGATGATTAGTAATAGTATTACACATTTATATTAGTTTGTTATTGAAGAGTTTATGAATTAGAAAAGATATAAACGTTATGATGTTCTTCTTCTCTGCTGGAGCTTTATGATGTTCTTCTTCTCTGCTGGCACTTTATGATGTTCTTCTTCTCTGCTGGAGCTAAAATGTTTTCATAAGAACCAGAAAGCAAACCTACCAAAATAAGAGCCTGGTTGTTGTAGCGGTCTGTTGTTTTAGAGCAGGACAAACATTAGATCCTCTGTCTGTGTGTGTGTGTCTGTCTCTGTGTGTCTGTCTGTGTGTGTGTGTGTGTGTGTGTGTGTGTGTGTGCGTCTGTCTGTCTGTCTGTCTGTCTGTCTGTCTGTCTGTCTGTGTGTGTGTGTGTGTGTGTCAGCAAACAGTAGTCTCTCTGTCTAGACTACATGGCTCTGCAAACACCTACACATCCATCAATAAAGTAACCCTAACACACACACACTGAATCTGAACAGTCTGAAATAAAACTAAATTTTTAAACTGTCACAAGAAAATACATTTTATTTATTCATAAAATGTATCAGGCAAAGTGTTATAAAAATATTAGGGCCGCAAGTTTACGATAATAAAAGTCCTGATTATTTACATGGAGTCTGGTGGAGATATGCTGGCTCTATACACGCTAAAAGTCCTGATTATTTACATGGAGTCTGGTGGAGATATGCTGGCACTATACACGCTAAAAGTCCTGATTATTTACATGGAGTCTGGTGGAGATATGCTGGCTCTATACACGCTAAAAGTCCTGATTATTTACATGGAGTCTGGTGGAGATATGCTGGCTCTATACACACTAAAAGTCCTGATTATTTACATGGAGTCTGGTGGAGATATGCTGGCTCTATACACGCTAAAAGTCCTGATTATTTACATGGAGTCTGGTGTACTTTGGTGATGGTGATTTTGGGGCTGTTTCATGTTAAACTAAAAGGATCTTACTCTTTAACTAAAATGTCCATAATGTTGTCAGACACTTAGAATAAAAAGTTCGGCTAAATGTAACAGTGTGACTATTTCAGTCTGACAGGAAGTGATGCCGGCTCAGCAGTGAGACAGATCTTTCCAGATGTTGGCGTGCTCGTCATCGGTGTGCTGACCTGGAGGCTGATCGTAAGACTGAACGCTGACACACACACACAGGTAACACACACACACACACACACACACACACACACACACACACACAAATGAAGCAGGTGAAACCTCGTTAAGTCGTCTCCTATTGTTCCTAACAAGGTTTCCTGTCTGTTAGCGTGTAACTCAGTAAGCTATTTATTAACTGTAACCTTATTATGTGACAGTGACACACACACACACACACACACACTACAATGATCAGGTTTCAGGTTAATAGCTGAACTGTCGGAGTCTGTTTGTTAACATGAAACCAGACCAGCAGCCAGCAGCATGAGGGGCCATCAGGACGTCTTGCTCTTCATTATCTCTTCCTCTTTGTCACTAGTACTGTAGTCAAGAGGGGGAACGAGCTCCCCATCAACATCAGGACGGCCTAAAGCCGACACATCTTCCTCCGCAGGCTAAAAACACATCTCTTCCAACTCCACCCTAATGTACTTGCACTTACTACTAGTTGTCTGGAGTTTGTATCTTCAAGGTCGAAAGCACTTAATTTGAAGTGGCTTTGGATGAAAGTGATAGCTAAATGACAAAAACAAGTCCACCTTTGTTGAGTCCAAGACCAGACAAAAAGAGAAAGAACCCTCTTCAAGACCTCTAGATGGATTTTTAATTAAACAACAAGCGCTTCATCATTGGTTCAGTTGTGAAGGAGGAAGTTATATTGTTGGACTCAGTCGAGACCAACGAGAATATTTGGAGAGACCAATGGCCGAAATAACAACAAGACAAGACAATAAAAACGTTTTGAGCACTTCTCTTTCAGCAGTTTGTCTAGCTGGAGGATGGTGACGTCCACAAACTGATTTTTAAACACTACCAGAGTAGACAGACTCACATTTTTTAGAACAAAATAGATCTTTCTTGTCATTGTTTCAAGATAAATGTCCTAAAGGGTCCCAGAGCATCAAACATCTCCGTGGATGGGATGACATTGTAATGAGTTGACTGAGATGCTAAAAGAGACTTTTTGGGTCAGAAACACCCAAGACACCAGACCAAGCGTCAGCTTGATTCATAACTTCAGCTTTAAAGACTTTTATCTGCAGTATTAACACACAGTTTTGATTCTCTGTTCTGATAAAAGGACCCATCTTTTAACCCATCCATGATCTTTCCCTAAATCTAACAGAGTGTTTTTGCGCTGCACGCTGAAAAGTGAGGCCAAGGGTCCCGAACTCAGATTTCACAGATATCAAGGGTCCCAGAGCCCCAAATATCTCCGTGGATGGGATTACATTTTTTTAATTTATTTTTTATTCATTTTTTATTATAAAGCAATATATTTCATATACACAGTATGTTACATTCAGATTTAGAATTACATTCAGTGCATTAACGGTTGCTCCACCATGACCATTGACCCTGTTTTAATGTGACCCTGGATCCATATAAAGGGCAGGGCGGGTTAAAGCACCACCCACAAAGTGTAACACATAACACATAAAACGCGACAAGGTGGCAAACAGAACAACAGAAGGAAGTGAGACGGGACAATAACAGAACTGACAAGACGGGACTGGACAGGACAGTTGACAAACACAAGGACGTATTATTAGTGATTGGGTAGAATGATCTACGATTCATATTTGGGTGGTCACGGTTTTCGTGTTGAAGGCGAGTTGGAAATACATATATAAGTGTGGATGGTGTTGATAGTGTGTGTACGAGTAAAGTGATAACTGCAAGGGAGAAAAATACAAAAACAAAGGGGAAAATAGAATAATTAAATGATATAAATCATGTAAAAGAAATGTCAGATACGTCTAATAAGGTACACGGCTTGTAGTTATGTTTTTGTTGAATTTAGAAACGTTAGAAATGGGGACCAGGTGTGTTCGAAGGCTGACATTTGCTTCTTTCTGTGTGCATTGTGTGTTTTTCCATTGAGATGTATTCTGAGATAAAATTTGTCCAAGAATTCTTTGATTTCCAGTTTTGGAGGACTACTTTCTTAGCAACAGCTAGAGAAATGAACAACGGATTCCTGAATTTTTGCAGGATTTGGATTTTGGAGACGTCACCAAGGAGACAGAGTGTTGAAGATGATGGGATGCTGTAGCTCAGGGTGGTGGATAGTGTCTCGGTGACTGTGATCCAGAATGAGTGAACTGGTTGACAGAGCCACATGGCGTGCAGATAGTCGTCTGTGCTACCTAAGGTGCATTGTGAACAGATAGCTGTGTTTGCTAGGCCCATTTTGAACATTTTACTTTGGGTGATGTGAGTTCTGTGAATGACTTTATATTGTATTTCAATCAGGAGAGACTTTGTTGCAGATATGCAAATATTTATTATAGATGAGCATGATATGAACATGGACACCTGAATTGTGCATAGTCTTTGGGGATTAAACTCCATCATAGTAACTATGTAAAGGGCTAGAGAAACAGGCATATTCCCCCCCGATGGAGCCTAGACACTGGTGATGGCAGAGAGGGAACCAATTCAATTTTATTTATAGTATCAAATCATAACACAGGTTATCTCGAGACACTTTACAGATAGAGTAGGTCTAGACCACACTATATAATTTACAAAGCCCCAACAATTACAATAAGTCCCTCAAGAGCAAGCAGTGCGACAGTGGCGAGGAAAAACTCTTGGGAAGAAACCTGGGACAGACCCAGGCTCTTGGTAGGCGGTGTCTGACGGGCCGGTTGGGGATATGATGAACAGTGGCAATAATAGTCACATTAATAATGGAACAGTGACTTCAAATGGTAGTCGTAGTAGTTCATGTCATATCAGGGCGCTGCAGGGCGTTACAGGATGTAGCGTGGCCCAGCAGAGCATGGATGGACGTAGCGGGAAGCAGCAGGGTTCAGCAGGAAGCAGCAGGGTTCAGCAGGAAGCAGCAGGGTTCAGCAGGAAGCAGCAGGGTTCAGCAGGAAGCAGCAGGAAGCAGCAGGAAGCAGCAGGGTTCAGCAGGAAGCAGCAGGGTTCAGCAGGAAGCAGCAGGGTTCAGCAGGAAGCAGCAGGGTTCAGCAAGAAGCAGCAGGAAGCTGCAGGGTTCAGCAGGAAGCAGCAGGGTTCAGCAGGAAGCAGCAGGGTTCAGCAGGACGCAGCATGACATTGCAGAGCACCGCTGAGCTCAGCAGGGAGTGCAGCAGGACCACGGCGACAGCTGGAACCAAGATCTTGGTGCCAACGTTCTCCAAGGAAATACGCTGGGGGAAAAAAAACATAAGGACTCCGGGGAGTAAACTCCCCAGAAGCTAGGATTAATAACAAGCATTTCTGGGACGGGATAAACACAAATAGTAATAGAAATAGTAATAGAAACCAGGAGACTGAACGGAGGACCCGTCCGCCAGAAGGGACTCCGGTGGCAATGGTTGAAGAAGCCCGCAGGTGGAAGGGGAGTAGGAGGGTTTTGCCTGAGAAGACAGCTGATAGCAAGAGAGGGACATTTAAAGCAACATGTCATTCTGTGATTGGATCATGATTTCGAGGCCAACTCTGATTGGCCTACCGAAGAGTGCATGCCTCCTACCAGCTGAACAGAATTAGGGAGAAATAGTGGTGATTGCAGTGATAGAAGTCTTCCTGAAAGAATTTACGCTGAGATTCATAAGCTGCAGGTTTGTGTTAGCGGTCATGGAGAAGGTATTTTTACAGATTTGTTCCCAGTAATCAGGGGTGGGAGAGAAGGCCAGATCAGTTTCCCACTTGGTTGTTGGGAGTGTTATTGTTGTATTTAGGTTGGAAATCATTGTATATAGCCGGGAGGTTAGTTTTTTTAAGTTATTAATTTTCATAAGTTCTTCTGTGAGCTGAGAGGGTTGTAATGTGTTGTTGGTGAGTCTGATTTTATCTTTGAGTTAAGTTGTTGATATTGAAGGAACTGTTCTCTCCCAATCCCATATTTCTGTGTGAGTGTGTTAAATGACATGAAATGGTTGTTCTCAAATAGGTGGTGAAGGTGTGTGATTCATTTTTGGTGCCCATGTGGAGAAGCAAAAAGGTTTGTTCTGTAACATGAACACTGGATTGTGCCAGAGTGGGGTGAACGTGTTTAACTGTAGTGATGATTTTGTGATTTGGGTCGTTTTCCACCAGGCTGTCAGAGTTGAATAGATGGTAATGCGTTGGCAGAAGTTGGATTTCTTGATTGATTGTCTGAGGAAGGGGAGATCTGTAATTGGGATGTTTTATACATTGGTTTTGTTCCAGTTCCACCCACGGGTAATTGAGCGTATGTCTATTGATCCATTTACCCTGTACTGTAATTGATTTGCCAGGAAGTAGTGAAAGAAGTTTGGTGCCTCAAGCTCACCATGTGATTTTTTTATTTTGTAGTGTTGAGAGTGATTTATTTTTTTTTTTATAAAATTGTGTTGTTAGTGAATTGAGAGTTTTGAACCATTTGTCTGTAGGAGTGATGGGGATCATAGTAAAAGGTAATTAATCTGGGGTATGGTTTTCATTTTGACTGCAGCTATTCTTCCAATGAGTGTTACTGGGTGTTGAGACCAGCGTTTATATTCGTCTTTGATTTTCCTTAGGAGGGGAGTATAGTTGAGGGTGAAGAGCTCTGACAGCTTGGGGGAAATCTGAATCCCTAGGTACTTGATGTTGCCTGTTTGAAGGTGGAGGGAAGTGTCCTGAACTCCAAAATCCCATGCGTCATCTGAGAGGGGTATAAAATTGATTTATCCAGTTGATAGTGTAATGCAAGACATGGGAGAATCTGTTGATTATGTTGAAAGTTTCTTGAAGTGATACCTGTGGGTTCTGTAAATAAAGTAAAAGATCATCTGAATATAAACTCATTTTGTGTTGTACGTTGGCTACCTGAATTCCTTTGATTATGCTGTTTTGTCGTATTGCTGCTATTGAGAGGTTCAATGAAAATGGCAAAGAGGGAATGTGAGACAGGGCATCCCTGTCTGGTGCCCTGATGCAGTGTGAAGCTCTGTGACGTGATTCCATTAGTGGTAATGGGGGCCCTGCGTAATCTGTACAGTGTTTTAATCCAGTGGATGAACGACTCTCCAAATCCAAACCAGTGAAGTGTTTTGAATAAAAATGACCAGTTTACTTTATCGAAAGCTTTTTCTGCATCAAGTGAAATGATAATGGTTTTCTGTTGTTTCTTATGATATATTGAATAGGTTTCGTACATTATCTGTAGCGTGTCTATCTTTTATGAAGCCTGTCTGATCTCGATGAATGAGTGTGGAAGGGACTGTTTCTATTCTGGTTGCTAGTGCTTTGGTGATCATTTTCAAGTCAGTATTCAATATTGAGATAGGTCGGTAGCTAGAGGGGTGAGATGGGTCTTTGTTGGGTTTTAACAGTAATGTCATGGCTGCTGTATTCATGTGTGTGGGTATGGCAGAGGAAGTTTGTTGAATTCTGTTGAATAATGGTGATAATATGTCCCAAAAGTGTTTGTAGAATTCGGCTGGTAATCCATCTGGTCCGGGAGATTTGTTACTAGGAATTTGATTGTGGCCTTTTGGTAAATT
Source organism: Perca fluviatilis (assembly GCF_010015445.1). Lineage (NCBI taxonomy): Eukaryota > Metazoa > Chordata > Actinopteri > Perciformes > Percidae > Perca > Perca fluviatilis. The sequence continues at coordinate 31,546,436 of NC_053133.1, forward strand.
AATTTCGTAAATTCATTGAGGTATCATTGTAATGAGTTGAACACTTTGTCTGACTGAGACTAAAGAGACTTTTAGCGTCAGTAAACTAACACCAGACACCCAATCAAGAGTCAGTTTTGAGTGGGACTGAGTTAGAGATGAGTTAGTTTACACCAGCAACGTTTTATTTAGGGGATTGTTCCGGTGCCACTGGATGTCCCTCATCTTGCGCTTTCGTTGTGTTGGCATGGTAAACCCCGGTCGATTCAGGAAATATCCTAGAAGAGCTAGAACAGACAATCAAATCATTGTTATATTCAAATAAAATTCTCATCACACACTCAACAGCTATTTTAAGTCCAGAGATAGCCTCCCTATGTCCACATGTTCCACCAAAACAAGTTCCTTCCTGACACTATTTAGCAGAGGCACCGTGGCCCCATCCGGAGCTTAGCCCCGCCCACGATGATTGTGATTGGTTTAATGAAATGGCAATAAACCAGAGCATGTTTTTCTTGTATCCACGAATGCTGTGTGGACTAGTCAGACCTTCCTCCGCAGCGCTGTGGAGGAAGGCCATATGAGTTAAACTACAATCAGGTTACTGAAGAGAGGTTCAGGTCTGAATGTTTAGAGTAATAAGACTGTTGTGTTTCAGCCTCAGCAGGAGCAGCAGGACCGGGAGGAGGATCTGATGTCTGAGGAGGACTCTGTCCTCGGAGACGAGGAGGAGGAAGAGGAAGAAGTCCCCAGAAACAAGTTTCTGGTTGAACTGGAGTTACTGGTCGGTAAAACCAGGCAGATGGTGAAAACCATGACAACGACTGGAGGGAAAATCGTGCTGACAGTTCTACTGGGACTGACAGGTAAAATACTTTCATGCAAACAGTTAAATACTTTTAGCCTGGATGACAGCCAAACTTAGCCCCGCCCACAACATTTGAGGTCAGGGAGTTGGGTCTGGACTTGATCCATTGTGGAGCGACTATGTTGCAACCAGAGCTGTTCGGACCAATCAGATTGTCAGGGCGGGCTTTAGACAATGATTGACAGATGATCAACAGTAACGTATTCAACCACGTCACCAAAGAACGCTTGGGTTGAATTTGTTTACAACTCCGTTGTTCTGATTGGTTGTAGGTCTATCCATTGCTCTGATTGGTTGTAGGTCTATCCAATTGAGTGCAGAGGCATTTTCTTTCCTGGTTCGGTTGAAACATGCATTGACATATATAAAATGGACCAGACTATAGACTTTATATAATATAACTAGTAAATGGACTGTTTTTATATAGCGCTTTTCTAGTCTTAATGACTACTCAAAGCGCTTTAACATAGTACAGGAACCACTCACCATTCACACACATTTATACACTGTGGCCGAGGCAGGTGCCACCTGCTCATCAGGTAAACATTCACACACATTTACACTCCGATGGCACAGCATCGGGGGCAACTCGGGGTTCAGTGTCTTGCCCAAGGACACTTCGGCATGGAACTGCAGGGCCAGGGATCGAACCACCAACCTTCCAATTGGCAGGCGACCTCTCTACCACTTAGCCACAGCCGCCCGTCTACAGCCGTAGACTTTATATAACTAGTATACTATATATAACTAGAAGACTTTAGATAACTAGAAGACTTTAGATAACTAGTAGACTTTAGATAACTAGTAGTATATATATAACTAGTAGACTATATATAACTAGTAGAATATATATATATAACTAGTAGACTTTATATATAACTAGTAGAATATATATATATATATATATATATATATATATATATATATATATATATATATATATATATATATATATATATATATATATATATATATATACTTTAGATAACTAGTAGACTATATATAACTAGTAGACGACTGTTTGAGATTATTATACGGATGCCCATTATCTCGTCTTCCTGGAGTCCAAACAGCATTAAGTCATTAAAATATTAAAATAATGTTATGACACATGCAGGTAACAAACTCTAATAAGTATGAAACAAAATAAGCAAAATACTACAAAACCCAAGAAAAATCTTGAAAACAAAGACAAATATTCCCGTTTGCTACTTGGGAGATTATTCCCTGAAGAAATAACTCTTGTAAAACGAGATGCAGGTTAGGGTTAACCTAACCTCTCTTCCCCCCCCCCAACCCCCACAGGCATCATGTTCCCCTCCCTCTCCTCTCTCCCCTACCTGCTTTGTTTTCAGGTGTTGTGTACCTGGTGGGCATGGTCCGGCCAGGTCCCGTCCCTCCTCTTTAGGTGTGTATCTGTGATGTCACTGCCCTACTCCGCCTCCCACTTCCTGCTCCTCTACAGCTACCAGCTGCCCTCGCTGCAGGAGGCGTGGCCTCCCAACCGCACCTCTGCCAGGTAACACACCTCTGCCAGGTAACACACCTCTGCCAGGTAACACACCTCTACCAGGTAACACACCTCTACCAGGTAACACACCTCTGCCAGGTAACACACCTCTGCCAGGTAACACACCTCTACCAGGTAACACACCTCTGCCAGGTAACACACCTCTGCCAGGTAACACACCTCTGCCAGGTAACACACCTCTGCCAGGTAACACACCTCTTCCAGGTAACACACCTCTTCCAGGTAACACACCTCTGCCAGGTAACACACCTCTGCCAGGTAACGCACATCTACCAGGTAACACACCTCCGCCAGGTAACACACCTCTACCTGATAACACACCTCCGCCAGGTAACACACCTTTACCTGTTAACACACCTCTACCTGGTAAAAAGTTGTTTACACCCACACCCACACACACAGACACACCCACACACACACACACACACACACACACATATATATATATATATATATATATATATATATATATATATATATATATATAACACACACTGTAAAGTGTCCTGAGATAACTTCTGTTAGAATTTGACACTGTAAATAAAATTGAACTAAATAAAGTTCAACTGAAAGGAGTAAATAGAGAAAGGGGGAGTAAAGAGAGAGAAAGGAGTAAATGGAGAAAGAGGGGAGTAAAGAGAGAGAAAAGAGTAAACCCAAAGTTTTGGGTGTGTGGATTATAATAACAGGTTGAGTCAAACACATACTCTCTTCATAACATGTTGCTGTAAACTAACAGCAGGTCTGGAGTTATCAGAGACTCTGCTGCCCCCTGCTGGTTGTCTTTAGGAAACAGCAGGTCTGAGTTGTCTTTAGGAAACAGCAGGTCTGGAGTCAGTTATCAGCGACTCTGCTGCCCCCTGCTGGTTGTCTTTAGGAAACAGACGCTACAAACTATATATACTTTTGATAAGTTTGATGTATACTCTGTTACTGTCATGATTGCCTGTTTCTACTGCAGAGTGTTCGGGATGATTCCGGCTGACTCAGTGGACTGCTCTGCCCCCTATATGATTGATTGATTGATTGATTGATTGATTGATTGAGGGACTGGTTGTTTCCTGTGCTGCAGAGTATTTGGGATGATCCAGGCTGGCTCTATGGACTGCTCTGCCCCCTGATATGATGATTGATTGACTGACTGATTGACTGACTGTTTGTTTCCTGTGCTGCAGAGTATTTGGGATGATCCAGGCTGGCTCTGTGGACTGCTCGGCCCCCTGGAGGCTGCAGGTGAACTCTGAGCTCAGCTGGTTTCACTTCTGCAGTCCTCTGATGCTGCTGCTGCTCTACAACACCGTGGCCAGTCTGTGGAGGAACCAGGTGATCGCTGCACACATTATAATAATCATTCCATGTTTAATGTGTGTTTATATACAATGTCTCGCCGTTTTTGTTCTCTCGCCTTCCAATTACAAATTTCTCCTATAATCGGAATCAGAATTATTATTATTTAGATTCAGTTGCTCACAGTCACATTCAAGGTAAAAGAGTAAGAGAAGAGCCATTCAATATGTGTAACCCTAACCCTACAGTCAATCAGTGTATACAGTAAATAAGTAACATATATACAATAAGTAAAAAAAAAAAAAAAAAATATATATATATATATATAGTGAGACATTAAAGGCGTATCTTATCTTAACCCCTTACCTTACGATGTAATTTTATGATGTCAAGACTTCCTGAGCAGTTATTTGAATACTCTGTTGACGGTAGAGTCTCTTGGCTCTCATTGGCTGACGTGTCACATGTTTTTGCAGCTGATCGACGGTGATGGGGGGCGGGGTGTAGATAGGACAGAGTCAGCGATCAGCAGGAGCTGTGACATCATCACCGCCACCAGCAACCTGAGTGATGATGTCAGCGGTGACATCACAGCGGAGAGACGGAGAGAGCTGTGGAGGAGAGCACACAATCGTCCCGAGAGCAGAGACGTATGCAAACACTAAAGATATATTCATTTATTTATTATTGACATTTTTATTAATAATTAGATTACTACTACTACTACTACTACTACTACGGAGTTACTGTCAGTTTTACTCTAGTTTTATAGTTTAATGTGACAGCTGTCTGTGTTTCCGTCTGTAGACGCTGGCGTCCTCCACCAATCACAGTCCCTCTGACTCTTTTGCCCCACCCACCCAGAGCACAGCCCTGGGATTGGATGTTTACTCCACGCCTCACTACTCTCTCAGCCAATCAGGTGAGTTTGTGGTTTGAATAGAGAGCCGAAGTCACGGCCTTCTATTTCCGGTCCATGGGACCTAACTTTTGATAAAATATGAACGGGAGTCAATGGAGAGATAATAAATATTTTTTTCTCCGGTTTGAATTGAGCCATGGATTACAAATATAATTTTCGTCAATTTAAAAGATATTTTTGCAGCTGAAGAAAGTCTCTGTTAGCCGTAGGTTTGTCGCAGTACCACTTAGTTTAGTGTGAGACCACTCTGTGGACTACAGCTCTCGTCTCACACAGTTTACGTCACCTAGCTTGATGCTCAACTAGCTCATGTTCCACAACACCTGTAACGTTATCTCACCAGTCAAGGGTTTTCAGCAGAGAAGCAAAAGAACAAGCGAGAACCTTTGCTCATTAGAGTAACGTTATAGATGCTGTCTTGATATGTAGGACAAAAGTGGACAGAGATATTTGTTTTCCAGACTTTTATCTATAAGGACAAGTGATGAGTGTCTGTAATAAAATTAAATACCTGGGTCACCACATTACAGATCAGTTATCTGATGATGAGGATATACACACGCAGCTTCGCATATTATATGCCCAAGCTAACATGCTGGTAATAAAATTCCACATGAGCACGGATGATGTCAAAATTAGTTTGTTTAAAGCATATTGCACTCCTTTGTATACTGCTCCCTTATGGACTAAGTTTAAAAATACAAATAAACTTTACTTACTTACTTACTTGACTTGCGAAATTATGTATTAAGCTGATGAACATCATATGTGTAATTCATGTATTAAACAGACACATATAGTGTATTCATGGCTCAATTCAACCGGGGTCTTTCCCCATTCACTACTGTTCATATTTTTTCCGACTTAAGGTCCCAACGGCGGTCCGCCGGAAGGGGCGGGACTTCACCTCCCTATCCCAGCACAGCTGTTCAGATTCAGAGTTATCTCCAATCAGAATCGTTTCAGTCTGAACGACTGGAGGTTCCTCAGACGTTCCACTAGTCACGTTTTTTACCTAACTAACTTTTCTTTCACTTCAGCTCCTCTGGTTTGTTTCATTCCGTTCATCTTCTCCATTTCAGTGTAACTCGTAATGGATGCTACACGTAGCTAATGGTTGATATAAGTAACGTGTGTTCATGGGAAATTTAGGATTAGTACTATGAGCAGTGTTGCCCGACAAAGATGATGTCTCCAAGCCAAACACACACAAAACAGCCCAAGTTAGGGTTAGGGGTGTGTTAATGTAAAGTCCTGATCGCAGCGCTGGTTCTGTTGTTCTGTTTGTTTCTGCAGACACTTTGGAGACGTGTGAGTTTGAAGATGAATGGGAGGAGGTGGAGGAGGAGGAGGAGGAGGAGGAGGAGAGGAGGAGGAGGAGGAGGAGGAGGAGGAGGAGGAAGGGGCTGGCGCTGCCACTCTGGCATTCAGCTTCCTCCTCAAACAGAGTTACATCTGCGCTCTTGTGGCCATGATGGCCTGGCCCATCACGTACGTGTCCTGGCTGACGTGCGTCCTGCTGCTGTGGTCGTGCATCCTCTGGATGATGCGAGAGCGTCGCTGCTACACGCTGATGTCATCACCCTGGCTGGTCGCCTACGGCAACCTGCTCATAGTCATGCAGTATGTCTACAGCTTCCCCTCCGTCCAGGAAGTTCCTGGACTGTTCCCGAAAAAAGACGATCCCTGCAGAGAGCTCGCCTCAAAGGTAACGCCACTGATTCTCTCAACCAGAGTTCTAACCAGTGTTGGTCATCTTCCTTAAAAAAAGTAATTAGTTATAGTTACAAATTACTTCACCCAAAAAGTAATTGAGTTAGTAACTCAGTTACCACATTGTAAAAGTAATTAGTTACTCAGCAAAGTAACTGACGTTATTTTTTATGTTCTATAATGCTATTACGCTCTGTAACATCTTTAACGTCAAAGATGTTACTGACCCGAAAAATTGAGCGTTTCTTGTTTTAACAGAGTGGCTCCGTCTCCTTCACTGGAGCTCACGTTCGCTGCATTTGGGCTCGGGGTTGGGTTAGCAGCAGCAACAAGGGTCGTGTTAGCATGTGTTGATGTGAGGTGCTTCATAAGATTGGAGTTGCTTGAGGCAGACGTGTATAAAGTCTTTTTTTCCTGGGCATAGCGTACATGTTACATAAACATTCTTACCTTTAATTTCAATGAGCGAGAAGTAGTGCCGGTACTTCGAGTTCGAGAACGCTACCTTTGGATTTCTCTGGCTCATCGCCATTGTCGCTGTCTTGTGTTTAGTGGTAGTCAGAGCGTGCAGTGAGACAGCGTGAGCAGGGCACGCCCACCCAGCCAATCATCATCGCATTTGCAATGGTGTCATCCCCCCGCCCCCCCTGCTCTCTCCAGGCAGCTGATGTGAAGCCAAAGCCTGACACCTCGCTCTTCATTCAACCAAACTGTAGTAACGCGCCACTTTACATTCTCAGTAATGATACTGATACCGTTACTGAAAGATAACGCCGTTAGTAACGCCGTTATACTTAAACGCCGTTACTCCCAACACTGGTTCTAACATTTAAAGGTCCCATGACATGGTGCTCTTTGGATGCTTTTATATTCACCCTTTGCAAACACGTAAACAGTGTAGTAGACGAGCGGAAAGTTTCATTAGTTTCAAATACATAACACTAAATAAACTGTAATAATAATACTACTATCTTCTTCTTTATGGCTTCTTCTATTGAAGAAGTTGTTGTGCCGTTATCAGTCGAGGTAGGGCATCTAGGTGCTCACAAAGAGCAGTATTTGGAGAAGTACCCTTACCGACCCTTAACCTTATTCCTCCCTCCGTTTTCACGGACCTCATTAAATCGCCGAGTCTACCCGACTTCAGTCTACACGATTTTTAACACTATGTGGTAAACTGGGTATCCCCAGACACTGGTGCTGATCTCAAAGCTTTTAAAAGTCTGGCTCTGGATGCAGCTAGCTGGTCGGCTAACCGGGGTAGGATCTCCGCAGACCCGCATTTAATTTGGTTGTTTGGCCTTTTTGAAGCTAGTTTCCGTGCCTTGTCATCTTTAATTTAACCAATATTTTTTGTATGTGTGTTAAGTTAAATGATCAAGGGAACAGCTTTCTTTTTGGGATATGTAGGTCAGTGAATAACCGATTACAGTTATGTGGGACCTGTTAGCAGGAACAGCTGGTTAGCACAGCAGCTAGCGGGTAGAGAAGATTATATTACTCTTTTTTTTTTTTTAATGCAGATTGTGTATGTGAGAACACACACAGTGAACACGTACTCGTTTGACTTGCCGTCCGTCTACAGAATAGCTCTTCCGCCGTCCGTCATGGCGTTCATAATTCGTGGGAGTAGAGTGTGACGTCGCATGTAAAGGGTCAATAGGCCTTAGTGGTCCCCTAATACTGTATCTGAAGTCTCTTTTATATAGACCTTAGTGGTCCCCTAATACTGTATCTGAAGTCTCTTTTATATAGACCTTAGTGGTCCCCTAATACTGTATCTGAAGTCTCTTTTATATAGGCCTTAGTGGTCCCCTAATACTGTATCTGAAGTCTCTTTTATATAGACCTTAGTGGTCCCCTAATACTGTATCTGAAGTCTCTTTTATATAGACCTTAGTGGTCCCCTAATACTGTATCTGAAGTCTCTTTTATATAGACCTTAGTGGTCCCCTAATACTGTATCTGAAGTCTCTTTTATATAGACCTTAGTGGTCCCCTAATACTGTATCTGAAGTCTCTTTTTATATAGACCTTAGTGGTCCCCCAATACTGTATCTGAAGTCTCTTTTATATACTTTAGTGGTCCCCTAATACTGTATCTAAAGTCTCTTTTATATAGACCTTAGTGGTCCCCTAATACTGTATCTGAAGTCTCTTTTATATAGACCTTAGTGGTCCCCTAATACTGTATCTAAAGTCTCTTTTATATAGACCTTAGTGGTCCCCTAATACTGTATCTGAAGTCTCTTTCCCGAAATTCAGCCTTGGTGCAGAATTACAGCCACTAGAGCCAGTTCCACAATGAGCTTTCCTTAGGATGTGCCATTTCTGTGTCTGTAGCTATTGAGGAGGATGGGGGGGGGGGCAAGGTGGAGAGTGGGGGTGTGGTCTTGACCAACTGCCACTTTGCTCGTTTGAAAGCCATGATGTCTCTCTCTCAGGGTGGGCCAAATTCTCTGGGCCGGCAAAGCAGAGAAAGGGGAGGTAACCTTTCCCCTTATGACCTCATAAGGAGAAGATTCCTGATTGGCCCATCTGAGCTTTCATTTTCTCAAAGGCAGAGCAGGATACCCAGGGCTCGGTTTACACCTATCACCATTTCTAGCCACTGGGGGGCCATAGGCAGCCTGGGGGAACTCATATTAATGTTAAAACACTTCATAAAGTAAACATGTTCATGCTATGGGACCTTTAACCAAAAACAACCAAACACAAACACACAAAGCGAACTTCCTAGAGAAACAGAGATTCAGCTCTGCTGCTTGGACTTGACTTAACATACTAGCTGTTGTCTCCAAATGTTTAATCTGATGACCATGTTCTTAGTTGTTGTGTCTGGTGACCTTCTGGCTGCTGCTGCGTCAGGCGGTAACTGAGAAGAGAGACCGACAGAAAGATACACAGCTGTCCACCATCACCGTCCACACACAAGGTAAAACTCCTGTCTCACTGACCATTCACCTGTCTGTCTGACTGCTGTTTGGGGTAGATGCTAGATCACAGCCGCTACACGTGCTGACATCAACACAGAGCATCCGGCGCAGCGTCAACACTTCTTGCTTCCTGTTCGTCATCAATGTCACTGCCCGATGTGAGTCGAGTGCCGATGTTTTTTGCAGATTTAAACGGTTTACGGCATAAAGTGTCATACTCATAGACATTATGGTCATGTAATAACAGAAGATGGAAATAATTTCAAAAACATTGTAGCTATCTATGATTGTTAGATTGCAAAACGCCGTTAGCATCTTGTAGTCTACTTGATTGCTAACATTAGCTCAAAACGCTGTTAGCATCTTGTAGGCTACTCGTCGCAAAGTGACACATGCGCGACTCACATCGGGTAGTGACAATCACAGCTGCAGACTGACTTTAACGGAGTATAGCTGTATTTTCTACCGCTACAAATCTCCATTACAGGCTTCTACCAAAAACTACAGAATTAGACAGCTAGCATGTAGCATGTAGCTACCTGTAACAGTGGAATGACTCAGCAAAATCACTAATAAGGCTTCCTCACCAAAAACTACACAATGAAACATGTTCCAAAAGAGATGCAGTGGTGTAATGTAACTAAGTACATGTACTCCACTACTGTACTTCAGTCCGGATGTTGAGGTACTTGTACTTTACTTGAGTGTTTTCTCTTCATGCCACTTTCTACTTCTACTCTGCTACATTCATCTGTTACAGCTTTAGTTACTAGTTACTTTAGTTACTCCCCTACATTCATCTGTTACAGCTTTAGTTACTAGTTACTTTATTTACTCCGCTACATTCATCTGTTACAGCTTTAGTTACTTTAGTTACTCCGCTACATTCATCTGTTACAGCTTTAGTTACTAGTTACTTTAGTTACTCCGCTACATTCATCTGTTACAGCTTTAGTTGCTTTAGTTACTCCACTACATTCATCTGTTACAGCTTTAGTTGCTTTAGTTACTCCTACATTCATCTGTTACAGCTTTAGTTGCTTTAGTTACTCCGCTACATTCATCTGTTACAGCTTTAGTTACTTTAGTTACTCTGCTACATTCATCTGTTACAGCTTTAGTTGCTTTAGTTACTCCACTACATTCATCTGTTACAGCTTTAGTTACTAGTTACTTTAGTTACTCCCCTACATTCATCTGTTACAGCTTTAGTTACTAGTTACTTTATTTACTCCGCTACATTCAACTGTTACAGCTTTAGTTACTAGTTACTTTAGTTACTCCGCTACATTCATCTGTTACAGCTTTAGTTACTTTAGTTACTCCGCTACATTCATCTGTTACAGCTTTAGTTGCTTTAGTTACTCCACTACATTCATCTGTTACAGCTTTAGTTACTATTTACTTTAGTTACTCCCCTACATTCATCTGTTACAGCTTTAGTTACTAGTTACTTTAGTTACTCCCCTACATTCATCTGTTACAGCTTTAGTTACTAGTTACTTTAGTTACTCCACTACATTCATCTGTTACAGCTTTAGTTACTAGTTACTTTAGTTACTCTGCTACATTCATCTGTTACAGCTTTAGTTGCTTTAGTTACTCCACTACATTCCTCTGTTACAGCTTTAGTTACTATTTACTTTAGTTACTCCCCTACATTCATCTGTTACAGCTTTAGTTACTAGTTACTTTAGTTACTCCCCTACATTCATCTGTTACAGCTTTAGTTACTATTTACTTTAGTTACTCCCCTACATTCATCTGTTACAGCTTTAGTTACTAGTTACTTTAGTTACTCCACTACATTCATCTGTTACAGCTTTAGTTACTAGTTACTTTAGTTACTCCGCTACATTCATCTGTTCCAGCTTTAGTTACTAGTTACTTTAGTTACTCCGCTACATTCATCTGTTCCAGCTTTAGTTACTAGTTACTTTAGTTACTCCGCTACATTCATCTGTTCCAGCTTTAGTTACTAGTTACTTTAGTTGCTCCACTACATTTTTTACCCTTTTCTACAATGTTTTAATACTTTAACTACATTCTCCTGCTGATACTTACAGACTTTTACTGTAACAGAGTATTTTACAGTGTGGTATTAATATTTTACTGAAGTAATCTGAATACTTCTTCCACCGCTGTGATCTGACATTAATAAAGAGCTCACCAACCAAGAGTGTAAACATAAACTCTGTTGACACGTGTATCAGGTGTGATCTAGTTAACCAAGAGTCTGTTGACACCTGTATCAGGTGTGATCTAGCATCTACTGCTGTTTTGTGCCCTCCAGAGGAGCAGAGTGTTTGTGACGATCTGCAGGAGAAGAAGAAGAAGGAGGAGGAGGTGTCGTACGAGGAGGTGCTGCTCCTACAGAGAAGAGGAGGACTTAAGATGGAGGCTCTTGTTGCTGTGGTTACCAGGATGTTTGTTAAATACTGGATCTATGTCTGCGGAACAATGTTCTTCTTCGTTAGTTTTGAAGGACAAATCGTCGTCTACAAAGTGATCTACATGGTGATGTTCCTGTGCTGCGTCGCCCTCTACCAGGTAAGACTCAAGTACTACAAGTACTGCTACTGTGTGTACTCCCGGGTACCGCTGCTGCGATACCACTGTGCTACTTTGATTCTTAGGGCCCTATCTTGCACTCAGAGCAATTGCCTTTGTACACCGACACATGTATCATTCCTATTTTGCACCCGACGCACAGCGGACTTTTCCCTCCACAGACGCACGTCGGTAAATTAGGGAATGTATTTGCACTCCCGGGGGCGGTTCAGGGAAAAGAGGAGGCGTGTTCAGGCGCAAACGTTACGTGGTCCTATTTTGCAGTTTCAGAAAACAATTCCACCACTGACCAGGAAAAACCTGGTCTAAAGTCAGTGGCGCTAGTCTAAAGTCAGTAGCGCGTTATTCAGATGCTATTTTTGGCTATTGGGATCTGGTCCGGGAGTGGCAATGCGCGATGTGCTCCTGGTGGAGCGGGTGGACGGAGATGGAGTGGGGGAGGAGGGAAAGCACTCGTCTTACAGCAGCAACAACAGCAGAGAGTAGAAGCCAGCAGGCAAGTGTTATTTACATAAACTTCCGGTGTACTTACAAACTTTCCAATCCATCGTTTTATGAGAGCATAACCTATTTGTACTACTTGTAGACGTTTGGTATCATTTCGGGCATTATTAGTGGGGTAACTTACGAGATACAAACGTGGGTCCATTAGCCCCTGCGCTAAGCTATTCAGCTGATAACGCTACTCTACGCTAAGTCTCCCAATGTTAGACCCGGGTGAAAAAAGCTTCTGGGGGGGTGTTTGGCTCGAGGTCATGGTGCAAAGGACCCTAGGGTGAATTACTCCGAACCATCACTTTAAACTACAACTTTACTACGTTGAATCGTCCAATGATAGTTTGAGTTGTGGCGGAAGGCAGAGCGACTGTTTGAAGGGATGAGATGTCAGATTCTTCTGATGAAGCTGGTCTCTTATAGCCAGACCCTCCTCCACAGCGCTGCAGAGGAGGGTCTGGCTACACCACAGGTTCTGGGATAGGAGAAAAACATGCTCTGGTTCATTGGCCTTTCTTTAAACCAGTCCCCACGGTTGTGGGCGGAGCTAAGCTCCAGACACAGTGACGGTGTCTCTGCTGAATAGTCTCAGGAAGGAACTGGTTCTGGTGGAACATTTACACCCAGCTAAAGAAAACTCCTCATCCAATATTAAATTAATTTAACTGTTGATACAATACAGTAACGTGAGCTATTTAAATTAGCTGATACATGGTTAAACCTCATTGGCTCTTACCAGTGGATCTCCTCGTGTACTTGGTCCACAGCAATCCCACCAATCAGTCCCAAAACCTCCCAGTTAGAGAGGAAATTATCTAACATATTCTTTATAAAACCTCCCAGTTGGAGAGGAAATGATCTAAACATATTCTTTATAAAACCTCCCAGTTGGAGAGGAAATGATCTAAACATATTCTTTATAAAACCTCCCAGTTAGAGAGGAAATGATCTAACATATTCTTTATAAAACCTCCGAGTTAGAGAGGAAATTATCTAACATATTCTTTATAAAACCTCCCAGTTGGAGAGGAAATGATCTAAACATATTCTTTATAAAACATCCCAGTTAGAGAGGAAATGATCTAACATATTCTTTATAAAACCTCCCAGTTAGAGAGGAGATGATCTAAACATATTCTTTATAAAACCTCCCAGTTAGAGAGGAAATTATCTAAACATATTCTTTATAAAACCTCCCAGTTAGAGAGGAAATGATCTAACATATTCTTTATAAAACCTCCCAGTTAGAGAGGAAATGATCTAAACATATTCTTTATAAAACCTCCCAGTTAGAGAGGAGATGATCTAACATATTCTTTATAAAACCTCCCAGTTAGAGAGGAAATTATCTAACATATTCTTTATAAAACCTCCCAGTTGGAGAGGAAATGATCTAAACATATTCTTTATAAAACCTCCCAGTTAGAGAGGAGATGATCTAACATATTCTTTATAAAACCTCCCAGTTAGAGAGGAAATTATCTAACATATTCTTTATAAAACCTCCCAGTTAGAGAGGAAATTATCTAACATATTCTTTATAAAACCTCCCAGTTAGAGAGGAAATTATCTAACATATTCTTTATAAAACCTCCCAGTTGGAGAGGAAATGATCTAAACATATTCTTATTCTTTATAAAACCTCCCAGTTAGAGAGTCTACCTGTCTGTCTCACTGTTTATCTACACGTCTGTCTCACTGTCTCTCTACCTGTCTGTCTCTCCACCTGTCTGTCTGACTGTAGTTGAACTACGAGCGTTGGCGTGCCATGCTCAGGGGTTTCTGGGTAGCAGTGGTGGTTTACTCCATGTTGGTTCTGATCCTGGTCTACACCTTCCAGTTCCCCTCGTCCCCCGACACCTGGAGCTATTACACTGGACTCAGCACTCACAGGTACTCCCAGGTACTCCGAGGTACCCACATGTATTCTCAGGTACCCACATGTACTCTCAGGTACTCACAGGTAAACACAGGTACTCACAGGTAAACACAGGTACTCACAGGTAAACAGGTACTCACAGTTACTACAGGTACTCACAGGTAAACACAGGTACTCACAGGTACTCACAGGTACTCACAGTTACTACAGGTACTCACAGGTAAACACATGTACTCTCAGGTACTCACAGGTAAACACAGGTACTCACAGGTAAACAGGTACTCACAGTTACTACAGGTACTCACAGGTAAACACAGGTACTCACACGTAAACAGGTACTCACAGGTACTCACAGGTACTCACAGCTAAACACAGGTATTCACAGGTACTCCAGGTACTCCCTGGTACTCCCAGTTACTCCCAGGTACTCTCTGATGTGTGGTTGTCTCTCCAGGTTGGAGGACATCGGGTTGGAGAAGTTTTCTGTTCCTGTTCTCTTCACCAGGATCTTCATCCCTGCTGCCTTCCTCTTGGTAATACTACTACTACTACTACTACTACTACTAATAATAATAATAATAATAATAATAATAATAATAATAATAATAATAATAATCTTGGTACGTGTTAGCAGCTTGGTTTGGTATTAAGCCAAACAGTGGACCGGTACCAGGTGTTGAGCCATGACATCCTAATCCTAACCCTGTTAAGACTCGTGCATAAACATGTTAAGTTGAACGTTTTCCTTTTTCTCTTCTTCTCTGAACACTTTGTAAACGTTGACTGCGTTCTGCAGGTGTGTGTCGTACACCTGCATTACTTCCACCAGCCGTTTTTGCAGCTGACCGATCTGAAGACTGTGGTGGACACACACAACAGCACCATCACCAGGTAACACACACCAGGGGCAGAGCTAGACTCTCAGTACAGTGGGGGCGGAGCTTCATCATGGGGCCCTCTGCTACCAAGTCATTTTAAAATTAAAACCGTTAAATAAAAACGGTAAAATATCTGATGAATGCATGTTATGTTATAATGTGTCACTTGTTGAGCCAGTAAGCCTTTATGTGAAATAAAACCCAAAGAAAAGACACATGTTTTGACAAGTTTTTATTGACAAACAAAGAAAGAAAGCAGTTTGCCAGGCAAGTAAAAATGTTTCAGCACCACGGACAGCGACAGCCGATGGACAGCGATGGTGCTGAACAGGCCAAGTGCTCTCAATCAGTGCCACCCTATATAACTGACATGGCACTATTATACTGTATAGAACACAACGTTTGTTTACAACTCCATAGGTAGGCTTACAGGTGCTACATGAACACTTTGAGTAAAACTGATTTATTACATTCTGAGTGACTTATTCATAACTAAAATATAAATTCTTAGACGATTATTTTTCCTTACCATTTTGTTCTCTGCTTAACGATCCTCCAGAACAAATACATCTAACAAAACTATCTACATATCATGGTCCTTTATTAAATCTTCATCCTCCTCTCCTTCATGGTGGCAAATCTGCCACTTTTTCCTCGTTGATATGTATATCTCGCTCCACAGACAGCAAGGTGGGATTTGACAGTCTGGCCTCATCCATGCACAAGTATGTCTTAATGAGCCGCAGACGGCTTAAACTTCATTTGGCGCTGGCGCTGCTGATAGGACGGGTTTTATAAATCCTGTGGAGAATGGTCAGGTGTGGGTATAGGCTCTATCCATGTCGTTGGCAATGAGGAATGGCAGGACGGCGTCGGTGGTGAGATCCATGTTTAACTGAGAATACAATGCACGAAAAGAGCGAAACTCCTCCACTTCGTCTTCTGGCTTGGGCATGTCTTCTGAGTAGAAACGGGCCAGCTCAAGCATTTCCTCCTCAGCATCAGGGTGCTCAAACCGCTTTGGGCAGAGTTTTGTTTGGCCATTTTTTTGAAGTCTGAAAATCGACTTTCAAACTGCCCCACAAAAACATCCAGAATGTAAAAATAAATTTCCGTTTTGAAGCGACGTCTGCTGTACTCGATCTGGTCATCCTCTGCGTCCTCGACAAAATGCCTTCTTCTCTTGCGAATCCTCTGCTCCGCAAACTCGGTGGCTGCGTGGCTTTCTCTGGCCATACTTGTTGCTGTGTTCTCCATGCTGTCAAAGGCTTCTTCTGTGCGTAACTCTCTGATCTGAGCCACAGTACTGTCAATAAGATTCACAGCAGTGTTGACATCCAGTGACTCTTTTTGGAGGTAATTCGACAGGATGTATGTCCTCTTCAACAAATCGCTCCAAAACACCAACATGAACATGAATTCAAATGTGCTGAGTTTTGACAGCAGGCCGTCAGCTTCAGAGGCCGCCTTGGCTGTGCTGTTGTGGTGGTGTTGGATACGGCTCAGGGCTTTGAGAATGGCTGTGAGGCTCTGTATCACCGCTTCTGTGGCCTGATTCCTGGAGGCCCACCAACAAGTAAGGCTTATCAGCGTAAGAACGGTTCTTTCAAAATGATTTCCTGTTCCTCCTCCAGTATTTTAAATCTCGGAAGGCTTGAAGTTAAAAAACAGCACAAGTTCTCAAGTGTACAGAAGAAATCTTTAGCGCTACACAAACAACACGCAGCATCCATAAGAATTAGATTGAGGTTGTGTGCGCAGCAGTGGACATAAAATGCCTTGTCTGAGCAGTTTTGCTTGACCCTGGCTTGCAGCCCCGTTAACTGCCCTGACGTCATTCTGGCACCGTCATATGCTTGTCCCCTCAGATCATTTACATTAAGACCAAGGTCCTTTGTCAGCAAATTATACAGAAGATCATAAAAGGATGCCACACTGCCATCAGGTAACTCCTCAAATTTAATAAAGCGCTCAATGCTGCTGCCTGTTTTGGTGACATATCTGAGTGAAAGAGAAAACTGATCCATTCTCGTTATATCTATGGTGAAATCTACAATAACTGAGAAAAACTTTGCTGACTTTATCTCATCAATTATTGTGCTCAGTGTCTCTTTGGAAAGAGCTGCAATGAGCTCGTTTTGGGACTGGTGACTGAGGTCTGTCACTCTGCTGACGGGGTTATTCATGTGCTCCCAGCCCAGCATGTTCTCTGTGGCCACGAAAAGCCAGCCCCTGTCTGGCTAAAAAGAGCGTGGTGTCCACCAACCTATGTAGGATCCTTCTGTTCTTCTCCACCTGCTCTCTCTCTGCTTTCAGAAGCTCCGCAATGACAGTGCTGTCCTGACTCAAACGAAACTTTGTCATTAGATATGCCTTCTCTGTCTCAATCCACTCTGTCCCTTTTTTAAATGAAGAAAACCCCATACATGGGTCAGCCCAGGCTTTCCCAGCACTGTCGTTGGACTTTTTACCGAAAAGCCAGCAACAGAAACAGAACAGTGGGTACAGTGAGTACACCAACCACTGACGCTCCACTGGGTTACCTGAGCCTCCCATCTGGTGCAAGCCAGACAGAAGTGTCTCTTATCCTGGTCATGTGGAAACTCTTTGTAGCAGTCCCTCAAGCCAGGCTGGCAAGGACCATGTCCAATCACCGCACAGATCAATTCAGTACTGAGAGGGCGGTGACGAAAAAGGTACGGGTCAGTGGGATATTCCTCTTCAGACAGGACATTGGTTAGGCAGTGCGCCTCTGAAGGACCCATGCTGGCGCTTCTGCTGGAACCAGAGGCCTCCGCGACCGACGAGGTATCCTCCGCTTCAAATTGGCGGTGACAGTCGTCCCCCTCCGGTGAGCTTTGTTGGGCTTGACTGCTGTTAGCCTCATCGTTAGCCGGTGTCAGGCTAGTAGGGAAAGCACTAGCAGCTGCAGTAACATTAACTATTGATGACTGAATTACAACGTTAACAGTATTATTATTGTGTTGAGTCCTGTCTGTCTCTCTGCAGGTGTGTGTGTTGAACTTGTGTCTATCTGCAGGTGTGTGTGTTGAACCTGTCTGTTTCTCTGCAGGTGTGTATGTTGAACCTGTCTGTCTCTCTGCAGGTCTGTGTGTTGAACCTGTCTGTCTCTCTGCAGGTGTGTATGTTGAGCTTGTGTGTCTCTCTGCAGGTGTGTGTGTTGAACCTGTCTGTCTCTCTGTCTCAGGTTGGTCCACTCTGATGGCAGCCTGTTCGACCTGTCGCTGGGCGGAGCTCCTCCACTCCTCCTGGAGGAGGAGAAGGGAGGAGAACAGATGGAGACAGAGACACAGGAGGAGGAGGAGGAGGAGGAGGAGGAGGAGAAGAAGAGAGAACAGAGGGAGAAAGAGGAGGAGACCCAAGAGGAGGAAACACAGGAGGAGGAGGAGGAGGAGAACCCCTGCATGTTGGAGAGGGAGACCCTGTCTGACCACATCAGAGGTATAAACACATTGATCAGTAGCAGAGACAAACGGAAGCTGCAGAATTTAAAAGAATAAAAAGTTAAAAACCCAAACAGAAAAGCAGTCTGTAAACCCTAACCTACAGGGAGTCCTGCCTGCCTGTCTGGCTGCCTGCCCTGTCTCTGTCTGAAAACCTTTCTGTCTGTCTGAACACCTGTCTGTCTGTCTGAAAACCTTTCTGCCTGCCTGCCTTGTATGCCCTGTCTGTCTGTCTGACTGAAAACATTTCTGTCTGTCTGTCTGAACACCTGTATGTCTGTCTGTCTGAACATCTGTCTGTCTGAACCCCTGTCTGTCTGTCTGTCTGAACCCCTGTCTGTCTGTCTGAACCCCTGTCTGTGTCTCTGTCTGTCCTCAGGGCTGGTGTCTTGGCGGTTGGTGGTGGACCGTCTCTCGGTTCTGTCCCTGCGTGTCCTCGTCTCCCTGCAGCGCCTCCAGTTCGTCCTCTGGTGGATCCTGGAACTGCACATCGTCAAGATTGTCTTCTCGTACATCATCTGGGTCTGTGTGAAGGAGGTCTGTCTGTCTGTCTGTCTGTCTGTCTGTCTGTCTGTCTGTCTGTCTGTCTGTCTGTGTTACGAACGTGCTAAACAAACCAGGCTCGTCTACGGCTACTAAAGGTTAGCATAGCCGTTAACAAAAAAATCCCTCTGCCTTCTTTTCCCTACGTATTGTGATCAATCTGAGTGGGATCAGAGAATGTCTAATAAGGGGAGAACTTCCGGCTTCTAAAAAAGCCTTTTAAAATGTCAATGACGTCATACACATATACAGCCAGAGATACTGCTTTACGGCAAGCTCTGAGTCACTTCCTTTGTTCTTTCGAGGCATCGACAACACAGCTAACAGGTTAGTCTCTCCCTGTTAATACAACACAGCTGATAGGTTAGACTCTCCCTGTCAATACCTGGTGTGTGTTGAACCTGTCGGTCTCTCTGCAGGTGTGTGTGTTGAACCTGTCTCTCTGCAGGTGTGTGTGTTGAACCTGTCTGTCTCTCTGCAGGTGTGTGTGTTGAACCTGCTGTTCGTGCTGTGCGTTGCCGTGGCGTTGCCCTGCAGGTCGTGGCGCCCCTTGCTGTCAGGAGTCTGTACTGTTTGGACCTGTGTGCTGACCGTCTGTAAGATGTTGTACCAACTCAACGTTGTCCAGCCAATCAGATACTCCGCCAACTGCACAATGGTAACCATGGCAACAACATCATACCTATCTGTCTGTCTAAAGTCTAGAAGTTCAGACTGAAGATTCACGATTCACGAAACTGTTTCAGAATGTTACAGGAAAAGGTTGATGCTTATCAGCTGGTCAAGTTAGCTACAAACTATAGAAATGAAATAGATGGAGCAGTATGTGGTGGAGAGAGCTAGAGAGAGGCTGGAGAGAGGGAGCAGTATGTGGTGGAGCGAGAGAGAGAGAGAGCAGTATGTGGTGGAGAGAGCTAGAGAGAGACTGGAGAGAGAGTGAGCAGTATGTGGTGGAGCTAGAGAGAGACTGGAGAGAGAGAGCAGTATGTGGTGGAGCTAGAGAGAGACTGGAGAGAGAGCAGTATGTGGTGGAAAGAGCTAGAGAGAGACTGGAGAGAGAGAGAGCAGTATGTGGTGGAGCTAGAGAGAGACTGGAGAGAGAGAGCAGTATGTGGTGAAGAGAGCTAGAGAGAGACTGGAGAGAGGGAGCAGTATGTGGTGAAGAGAGCTAGAGAGAGACTGGAGACTGGACTGGACTGACGTGCTGACGTGTACGGCAAGCGTATTGTCACTTCTGGTGTTCTAGTGTTCGGTTCCAAACGCTAGTTTGCTGCTCCAGCAAAAACTTACTCAACTCTGCTTTATTGTCTAAATTAGCGGATATTTGCCTGGATTGCATTTTAATTACAATTGTTCTATTCAAGCACTTATACTTCGCTTCCCTTACAGCGACTGCCTTGCTGATCTTACAGTTGTCAAAACGCTGTTGGCTACTTTAGCTTAGCCATTAGCAATGGATAATTCCTCTACCTCTCCTGCGCTCTCTTGCGTTTAGCTATTCCTCTGCCTCCTTTAGTGATAACGATACATGTAATAAATGTAGTATATTCGCTGCTCTGGAGGCAAGGCTTAGTGAGTTTGGCCCGCCCCGCGCCGAGAATCATATGCTTCCGTAGCTAGCCAGCGCCACGTAATTGATGCGGGCCAACATACTGTAGCCTCTGTAGCTTCTGCTAGCTGTCCCCCGGCAGACCCTGAGCAGCCGGGTGAGTGGGTGACTGTCCGAGGGAAGCGTAGCGTTAGATCTAAACCAGGGAGTGCACATGATGATGGTCGCTCTAAACCGGAGCATCTTCGCCTCTCTAACAGTTTCTCCCTTCTTGGTGATACACCCGCTGAGAAGCCAATTCTGGTTATTGGGAGCTATACTGCGACATGTGAAGCCGGCGGCTCCAGTGGCTACAGTACCCGGTCATACGTGTCCCCGGGGCTAGAGCGGGCGATATAGAATCCCATCTAAAGCTGCTGGCTAAAAGAACCATAAATACAGTAAGATCATACTTCACGTAGGGGGTAATGGTCGTACATCGGAGATCACTAAAATTAATGTTGAGTCACTTTGTGCATACGCAAAGACAATGTCGGACTCAGTAGTTTTCTCTGGACCCCTGCCAAACCTGACCAGTGATGAAATGTACAGCTGTACATCATCCTTCCACCGCTGGTTGTCGGGGTGGTGCCCAGCTAATGATGTGGGCTATGTGAATAACTGGGGGGAGCGTTCTGGGGAAAGCCTGGTCTGATGGAGAGAGACGGCATTCATCCCACCTGGGACGGAGCCGCTCTCATATCAAAAAATCTGACTGAGTCTATTATCGATCATAAACTATGACAACCCAAGTTTGATATTAGTAATCAGAGGTGCAGTGCTACGCGCCCCTCTGTGCTTCCGTTGGAGCAGTCGCCCACTCATAGTCTAATAAGCACGGTGTCTTTCCCCCGACTCAGATCGGTTAAATCAAAGGTAAACAAAAGATGCGCTATACTTAACAACCTATTTACAATTAAAACGACTGCAACGATAGAACAAAATAGGAAAATTAGATGTGGACTATTAAATATTAGATCTCTGTCTTCTAAAGCAGTATTGGTAAACTATTTGATATCAGATAATCAAATTGATCTATTCTGTCTTACTGAAACCTGGCTGGGCCATGAAGAATATGTCTAAATGAAGCCACTCCTCCCAGTCATATTAATACTCAAATTCCTAGAGGCTCAGGCCGAGGAGGGGGAGTTGCAGCCATCTTTGAGTCAAGCCTGTTAATTAATCCTAAACCTAAACTAAATTATAACTCTTTTGAGAGTCTTGTTCTTAATCTTCAACATCCAAAATGGAAAACATTACAGCCAATTATATTCGTTGTTATTTACAGGGCTCCAGGTCCGTATTCTGAATTTTTATCTGATTTCTCAGAGTTTTTATCATGTTTAGTCCTTAAATCAGACAAAGTACTTATTGTAGGTGATTTTAATATCCATGTGGACGTTGACAATGATAGCCTTAGCACTGCTTTCAACTCATTATTGGATTAAATCGGTTTCAGTCAGAGTGTGCACAAGGCGACGCACTGTTTTAACCACACCTTCGACCTTGTGCTGGCATATGGTATTGAAATTGAGGATTTAATAATATTTCCGCAGAATTCGGTATTATCAGATCATTCTTTAATTACTTTCGAATTCTTACTACCGGACTATACTAAATTAGATAAAAACTTCTACACTAGATGCCTATCTGACAGTGCTATAGCTAAATTTAAGGAAGATATTCCAACAGCATTTGACTCTTTGTCATGCCTTAACATAACAGAGGACCTTTATGTTAACCTCAGTCCCTCTCAAATTGATACATTTGTAGACGGTGCTACGACCTGCCTACGGACGACTTTTTAGACTCAAAAAGAAGATGATTAAGCAAAGGTAACTAGCACCTTGGTATAACTCCCAAACTTGCAAATTAAAACAAATCTCGCGAAACCTCAAAAGTAAATGGCGTTCCACCAAAGTGGAAGAATCTCGTTTGGATTGGCAAGAAAGTCTCAAAACCTATAGGAAGGCCCTAAGAAAGGCCAGATCAGACTATTACTCATCACTAATAGAAGAAAATAAGAACAACCCAAGGTTTCTTTTCAGCACTGTAGCCAGGCTGACAGATAGTCACATCTCTACTGAGCCATCTATTCCTCTAGCTCTGAGTAGTGATGACTTCATGAGCTTCTTTAATGATAAAATTATAACTATTAGAGATAAAATCTATCACCTTTGCCCTCAACTTCTAACGGTTCACCTTTAAACGCAGGACCGCTAGAAAGAACGACTATTCCCGACATATACTTAGACTGCTTTTATCCTATAGACCTTCAACAATTAATGTTAAAGATATCCTCAGCTAAGCCATCTACCTGTCTCTTAGACCCCATCCCAACGGAACTAAGCGTCCAAAGAAGCGCTACCGTGGTTAACACTTCATTACTAGATATGATCAATATGTCCTTATTAACAGGTTATGTACCGCAGTCATTTAAAATAGCTGTGATAAAACCTCTTCTGAAAAAACCCACCCTGGATCCTGAGGTCTTAGCAAACTATAGACCTATATCTAACCTTCCCTTTCTATCCAAGATCCTTGAGAAGGTAGTTGCTAATCAGTTATGTGATTTTCTACATAGCAATAGTTTATTTGATGACTTTCAATCAGGATTTAGAAAGAATCATAGCACAGAGACAGCAATGGTGAAAATTATTAATGACCTTCTAACCGCTGCAGACAAAGGACTTGTCTCCATTCTTGTTCTACTAGATCTTAGTGCTGCATTTGACACTATTGACCATACCATCCTGTTACAGAGACTGGAACACTTAGTTGGCATTAAAGGAATCACACTAAGCTGGTTTAAGTCCTATTTCTCTGAGCGATCCCAATTTGTTAACATTAACGATAAACCCTCCAAGCACGCTAAAGTTAGCCATGGCGTTCCTCAAGGCTCAGTGCTTGGACCAATTCTATTTTCCTTATATATGCTTCCTCTAGGTAATATTATTAGGAAACATTCAATTAACTATCACTGTTACGCAGACGACACCCAATTATATCTGTCAATTAAGCCAGACGAAAGTGGTCAGTTAGCTAAACTTCAAGCGTGTATTAAAGATATAAAATCCTGGATGACCCACAATTTCCTGATGTTAAACTCAAACAAAAGTGAAGTTATTGTGATGGGACCAACGCACCTCTGAACTTCATTATCTAAAGATATAGCTACTCTGGATGGTATTGCCCTGGCCTCCAGCACTACTGTCAGAAATTTAGGAGTTATTTTTGATCAGGATATATCCTTCAATGCCCACTTAAAACAAACCTCAAGAACAGCCTTTTTCCATCTTTGTAACATTGCCAAAATTAGGAATATCCTGTCTCAAAAATGATGCTGAAAAACTAGTCCATGCATTCATTACTTCCAGGCTAGACTACTGTAATTCCTTACTATCAGGTTGCTCAAATAAGTCCCTTAAGACTCTCCAGCTGATCCACAATGCTGCAGTACGTGTTCTGACGAGAACTAAGAGAAGAGATCATATTTCTCCTGTATTGGCTTCTCTGCACTGGCTTCCTGTGAAATCTAGGATTGAATTTAAAATCCTCCTCCTGACCTACAAAGCTCTAAATGGTCAAGCACCTTCATACCTAGAAGAGCTCTTAGTACCTTATTGTCCTAGTAGAGCACTACGCTCCCAGAATGCAGAGCTACTTGTGGTTCCTAGAGTCTCTAAAAGTAGACTGGGGGCCAGAGCCTTCAGCTATCAGGCTCCGCTCCTGTGGAACCAGCTCCCAATTTGGGTTTCGAGGGGCAGACACCATCACCACATTTAAGAGTAAACTGAAAACCCTCCTCTTTGATAAAGCTTATAGTTAGGGAGTGAGGAGTTGCAGCGTCTGCCTAACCCGGACCATCTGCTCCTCTTCGTAGTCATCAGTTTTATTTATTATATAATCATTAATATAGCGAGAGTAGAGGGAGGCAGGCCAGTACAGCCCGATCCGGTTGGGGAGAGTTCTAGCCCGACCAGGCATCTCTCTTTAACCTGCCTCTCTTAGTTATGCTATTATAATTCTAGACTGCCGGGGAAGTTCCTTCCTTCCTATGACACACTGAGCTGCTCTATCATCTCTGTTTCCACTTGTTTCCTTTTGTATGCATCCTGTCCCAGAAATTCTTGTTACTAACCTAGCTCTGCGGAGTTTACTCCCCGGAGTCGAGTCCTTATGTTTCTTCTTTGCAGAGCTACGCTCTGCAATTCTCTGCAATTCCCGGCCGCGTCCTGCTGCGTCCACTGCATCCACCCATGCTCTGCAGCGCCACGCTACATCCCGCAACGCCCTGCTGTGATGTTCATACGCACAGAGTAGTCAGGATCCGGTATAGGAGACTGCACTACTCAGTATGACACGATGTGCCCTGCTATGACATGAACTTCCACGATGACTTTCGAAGTCATTGTTCCATTATCTTTTAATGTGACTATTATTTGCCACTGTTCATCACACCCCCAACCGGCCCGTCAGACACCGCATACCAAGAGTCTGGGTCTGCCGAGGTTTCTTCCTAAAAGGGAGTTTTTCCTTGCCACTGTCGCAATAGCCACTGCTAATGCTTGCTCTTGAGGGAATTACTGTAAATGTTGGGGTTTTGGAATTTATAGTTATATAGTATATAGAGTGTGGTCTAGACCTACTCTATCTGTAAAGTGTCTCGAGATAACTCTGTTATGATTTAATACTATAAATAAAATTGAATTGAAATTGAGAGAGAGAGCAGTATGTGGTGGAGCGAGCTACAGAGAGACTGGAGAGAGAGAGCAGTATGTGGTGGAGCTAGAGAGAGACTGGAGAGAGAGAGCAGTATGTGGTGGAGCTAGAGAGAGACTGGAGACAGAGAGCAGTATGTGGTGGAGCGAGCTAGAGAGAGACTGGAGAGAGAGAGCCTTGATAGAAAAAGCAGAGAATTGGAGAATTAACAACATTGTTTTGTCTCATCTCTACGAGAAATGTAGTTGTAGCAATGATATCATTATCTTCATTCATATTTAAGATGCTACAAATGATATCCAGCTACAAACAAGCCTGAAAAGTCTGAAGTCTAGAGCGTGGTTTCTATGGAGATGATACAGTGTCTCGTCTGATTGGTGGAAACCGGCAGCTTTCAGAACGCTGCAGACCGGAGACTCTCAGGGAGACAGAAATTTAAACTCGTCTCTTCCACAATCTTTGCTCTGAACTGGACTTAAAGCCGCCAAACGCCTGCACAACATCTCACACCCATTGTCCCCCTTTTCCAACTGCACCTCTCATCTACCTGTCTGTCTCTCTGTAGCCAGGTAACTCCAGTACTGACCTGTCTGGCTCTGGACTGTACTCTGGTCCCATTGACCCCGCCCAGTGGGTGGGGCTTCGGAAAACGGACGGGAAACTGCTCGACTACCTGCGGGTGAGAAGTAGCGCTGCAACGATAACCATTATCTTCAGGGTGGATTCATGTGGAGATTAATTCATACAATAACCATTATCTTCACGGTGGATTCATGTGGAGATTAATTTATTGGTTGACAACTAACCCATTCATCTCAGCAGCTGTAGTGAGAAGTCACATGACGACACAGATAATACATCATCATGCTAACCTTTCTCTGCAGTCCAACCTGACGATACTAGCGCTGTTAGCCTTCGAGGTAACCGTCTACAGACACCAGGAGCTTTACCGTCTCCGCCGTAATGAAGTCCCGCCCCCTACCAGAACGCTGTTTCATGACATCACCAGGCGTCACCTGGACGACGGTGTGCTGAGCTGCTTTAAGTACTTCCTCAACTACTTCTTCTACAAGTTTGGACTAGAGGTGAGACTCTAATTAGCGTAATTAGCTAGTCTGACTTGTTATTATTGTGGATATTTAGAGAGCCCTAGTTTAAAGGAACACGCCGACTTATTGGGACTTTAGCTTATTCAACCTAACCCCCAGAGTTAGACAAGTCCATACATACCCTTCTCATGTCTGTGCGTGTTGTAACGCTGTCTGACGGCGCCAGAGGCATCAGGCCAGCACAGATCCTGCAGGTAACTGGTTCCAGTAATCCTACTGCTCCGAATAAGTGACAAAATAACGGCTATGTGTCATGTGACCTTGTTTTTTGTACACGCTGTGACTCTACACATCACAACATGTAAATAGGAACATTTTGCCGTTATTTTGTCACTTATTCGGAGCAGTAGGATTACTGGAACCAGTTACCTGCAGGTTCTGTGCTAAGCTAAGCTACCGGTGGAGCCGTCAGACAGCGTTACAGCACACACTGAGATGAGAAGGGTATGTATGGACTTGTCTAACTCTGGGGGTTACGGTGAATAAGCTAAAGTCCCAATAAGTTGGCGTGTTCAAACCAGCCAGAATGTTGTCCCCTGTTGTCCCAGTAAGTTAAATGGTGCAGTGAGAGACGGGCCTGGCACTGCGACACTAGCAACAAGCTAAGCTCTTCCTGTATGCTCCTCCTCAGACCTGCTTCCTGTTGGCTGTGAACGTGATTGGTCAGCGGATGGATTTGTTTGCTGTAGGCCACGCCTTCGGCCTCATCAGCGTCCTATCACAGCGCGACAGGAAGCACATCGCTGCTGTGTGGCACAAGTACTGCTACTTCCTGTCGGGGCTGTTGTGTTTCCAGTACCTGCTGTGTATCGGATTCCCTCCGGCTGCCTGTAAAGGTACTCACCTGGTGCTAAGCTAGGCTAACAGTCTCCTCTGCTTAAAGTCGTTGTGCTAAGCTAGGCTAACAGTCTCCTCTGTTTAAAGTCGTTGTGCTAAGCTAGGCTAACAGTCTCCTCTGCTTAAAGTTGTTGTGCTAAGCTAGGCTAACAGTCTCCTCTGCTTAAAGTCATTGTGCTAAGCTAGGCTAATAGTCTCCTCTGCTTAAAGTTGTTGTGCTACGCTAAGCTAAATATGTGCTACACCTCTTTGTAAACAGATGGAACTGTTTAGTTTTTTTGTGATTTTGATAATTGAAAAATCAGAATACATTTGGTGAAACGCTGCGTAATGATTTCATTATTGACTAAATCAGAACATTTTGGGTTAAACAGCTTTTGACTAGATCAGAACATTTTGGGTTAAACAGCTGTTGACTAGATCAGAACATTTTGGGTTAAACAGCTGTTGACTAAATCAGAACATTTTGGGTTAAAACAGCTGTTGACTAAATCAGAACATTTTGGGTTAAAACAGCTGTTCTGAATGTTTCCAGATTATCCGTGGAGACCTCCCAATTCCAACATGGACTCCAACGTGGTGAAGTGGCTCTTCCTCCCTGATTACATGACCCCCCCGAACCCACTCTTCCTCCTCTGTAAGAGCATCACAAACATTTATCTGTCTGTCTGTCTGTCTCTCTGACTGCCTGTCTGTCTGACTGCCTGTCTGTCTGTCTGTAAGAGCATCAGAAACATTTTACGTTATTAGAATAACAACTGACAGAAGAGCCTGTCTGTCTGTCTATCTGTCTGTCTGACTGCCTGTCTGTAAGATCATCAGAAACATGTTACGTTATTAGAATAAAAACTGACAGAAGAGCCTGTCTGTCTGTCTGACTACCTGTCTGTCTGTCTGACTGTCTGACTACCTGTCTTTCTGACTGTCTGTCTCTCTGACTGCCTGTCTGTCTGTCTGACTACCTATCTGTCTGTCTGTAAGAGCATCAGAAACATTTTACTTTATTAGAATAACAACTGACAGAAGAGTCACAGCTGCTGACTTCATCCCAACATCTGTTTCAGGAGACTCAGAACGAGACTCCATTTGCTTTTGTAAATTCATACATTTTGGTATTAAACTCACAGAATCTTTATTTAAAATATTTAACTCCAAATAGAATTAGAAACCAAAGAGTTTGGATGAATCAAAACTATTTCAGATTAAAGTGAGAACATGAGAATGTAGTCTGGAGATCTGCTTTTAAACAAAAGTTCAGAAATTACTTTTTTAGGATTTAAAGGGAGATTTGATGATAAAAATGTGATGTTTAAAGCTGCGTCTCACCAGTGGGATGTAGAGAAATGTAAATAATGAGCTTCCTGTTGGTTCCGAGCGTCACTACTGCTCGCTCTGCCACTCCCAGGTTTCAGGAGTGTCGCGCGAGGGCCAGCGGGGGGTTAAGAGAGCCTTGCTGCAACCACTGAAAGGTAAATGAGACCACCGTGTGATCCATCACACTCCATATCAACACATTCCCTTCTGCTTGTCACTGTCTGTCTGTCTGCCTGTTGTATCTATGACTACCTGCTATCTGTCTGTAAGAGCATCAGAAACATTTTACTTTATTAGAATAACAACTGACAGAAGTGCCTGTCTGTCTGTCTCTCTGACTGCCTGCCTGTCTGTCTGTCTGTCTCTCTGACTGCCTGTCTGACTGCCTGTCTGTCTGTCTGTCTCTCTGGCTGCCTGTCTGTAGGACTGCCTGTCTGTCTGTCTGTAAGAGCATCAGAAACATTTTACTTTATTAGAATAACAATTGACAGAAGAGCCTGTCTGTCTGTCTCTCTGACTGCCTGTCTGTCTGTCTCTCTGTCTTCCTGTCTGTCCGACTGCCTGTCTGTCTGTCTCTCTGACTGCTTGTATGTCTCTCTGTCTGACTGTCTGTCTGTGTGTCTGTCTTACTGCCTGTCTGTCTGTCTCTCTGACTGCCTATCTGACTGCCTGTCTGTCTGTCTGCCTGTCTGTCTGTCTTACTGCCTGTCTGTCTGTCTGTCTGTCTTACTGCCTGTCTGCCTGCCTGTCTCTCTGACTGCCTGTCTGCCTGTCTGTCTCTCTCTGTGTGTAGGTCTTACTTGGACATGATGAAGTTGATAATCTTCAGCTACATGTTCTGGTTCGTCCTCACCATCATCTTCATAACCCAGAACCACCAGGGTGGTGGGGGGCGCCGCGGGGTGGTGAGCGCGGGGAGCGCCGGGGGTGGGCGGAGACTTCCTCACACTAGACAGGGCCCCAAAACCAGGGGGGGAGGGCCCACACAGAGGGGCGCCCCCCCCAAACCCCTTGGTGTCTGTAAAAACTTTTTAAGAAAGGGGGGGGTGACCGTTCCTGTGAGCTCTGCCTTTATCACCACTAAGTTACACGTCTCTGCTGATTGGCTGATCAGCTGTATGCAAAAAAAAGAAAAAAAAAATTTCTACTTCCTGTTCAGGACAGATCGTATCTTCTGTGTCCCTAGTGGCGTGTTTCTACTTCCTGTGTGTGGATTTCAGAAAAATCCATCCTGTGTACTGGGATTGTCAGTGCTACTGTGTCATCAAATTAATGAATTCTGTCGGGAAGAAGAAGAAAAATGTATGTGTATGTATGTGTTGTGTGGATATATATATGTATATATATGTGTATGTATGTGTATGTATGTGTGTTGTGTATGTATATATATATATCTATCTATCTATCTCATGTATGTGTGTATGTATATATATATGTATGTATGTATGTATGTAAAATATATATATATATATAAATATATAAGAAAAAAAAAAAAAAAAAAAAAAAAAAAATATATATATGTGTATGTATGTGTGTATATATATATATGTGTATATATATATATATATATATATATATATATATATATATATATGTATGTGTGTGTATATATATGTATGTGTATATATGTATATATATATATGTGTATATATATATGTATATATATGTATGTATGTGTATATATGTATGTATATATGTATGTATGTATATATGTATATATATATGTATATATGTATATATGTATGTATGTATGTATGTATGTATGTGTGTATATATGTATGTATGTATATATATATGTATGTATATATGTGTGTGTATATGTGTACTAAATACTCAGTCACATGGTCAAAAACTGTCTCTGTCTGTCTTTCTATCTCTGTCTGTCTCCACCTGTCTGTCTGTCTGTGTCTAACTGTCTGTCTGTCTCTGTGTTTAGATCTTGGCGTGTGGTTTCATTAAGTCCTTGGTCTTGAACCACTGTTGGCTGATTCAGCTCTTCAGCCTGGCCTGCACCATCAAAGGATATACCAAACGTAAGTTTAAACATAAACCTGTCTGCCTGTCTGTCTGTCTGTCTGCCTGTTGTTTAAGTGCGGTGTCCCTTCCTGTAGCGGAGCAGCAGAGCAGTAAACAGTGTGAGTTGCCTAGCGACGAGGCCGGCATCATCTGGGACGGAGTGTGTTTCTGTTTCCTGTTGCTGCAGAGGAGAGTCTTCAGGAGTCAGTACTTCCTGTATGTGGTGCTGGACCTCCAAAATACACAAATACTGGCTTCCAGGTACACACTCACTCATAAACACACATTAACACACACAGACACACACTCAGGATGCGGCAAAGTAATAAATGCCCATCTTGGCCGGGTGGCGATGTTGCTGCGGCCTCTCGGGCGTATCTCCTCAAGTCTGGAGAGGATTGCTGCAGCCATGGAGCGTGGGCCTCCTCCCCCCACTCCATCTCCTCCCCCCCCTGCTCAAATCACCAGATTATTTTTTGTTTATTTATTTGATTAGGACAATGCACATTAATGAACATTTCTGTAAATGTGCCAGTGTTAGCCAGTCGGCAAATTTTCAACTGTAGTCCTAGTTGCATGCATGTCTTTATGGTGGGAAGAAACCGGAGCACCTGGAGGAAACCCACGCAAGCACGGGGAGAACATGCAAACTCCACACAGAAAGGCCCGGGACGACCTGGGTTCGAACCCAGAACCTTCTTGCTGTGAGGTAGAAGTGCTAACCACTGAGCCACTTTACTGCTCTAATCCCGCCGGAGTATCCAATCCCACCGGAGTTCAACATCACGTCTCCTTAAATCCTCTAATATTTCCTCATTCATGTCATCAACACATCCATGATTCATGGAAATGTGTAAAACACAACAAGCCACAAAGCATGTCAGGTAAATTATTAATATTTTACCTGATGAAGGTCTGAGACCGAAACGTTGTATTTTTCTTAATAAATGATTGCTTGCGTAATTGGCAGTGTGCGGGATTTTCTCAAAAAAAATTTGATCTGCTACTTTTGATCATATCCTACACACCTGCCTGACAAAAGAGGTGTGCAAAAAAGCTTTCCTACGTGAGGACTGTACTGTAAAGTGCCTCCTGACCTTTCCAAACACCTGAAGCGGAT
The DNA here is from genome assembly GCF_010015445.1 of Perca fluviatilis. Classification (NCBI taxonomy): domain Eukaryota; kingdom Metazoa; phylum Chordata; class Actinopteri; order Perciformes; family Percidae; genus Perca; species Perca fluviatilis. The sequence continues at coordinate 31,578,208 of NC_053133.1, forward strand.
TTTCAGTAATATTTGTCCTTGTAATTATGTATGGTTTGCAAAAATGATAACTGCTGTGTCCGTGTAGATGAGAGAAGCAACGTGTATGCGCGTTGTGCGCACGCTACATTATGGCCAAGCATGCACCCCTAAAACAGCATCTGAATAATGTGCCACTGACTTTAGTCTAGCACCACTGACTTTAGACTAGCACCACTGACTTTAGGCCAGTTTTTTCCTGGTCTGTGCCAGAATTGTTTTCTGAAACTGCAAAATAGCACCAGGGAGCGCAGGTTCATTCCCTAATTTACCGACGTGAGTCTGTGGAGGGAAAAGTCTGCTGTGTGTCGGGTGTAAAATAGGAACGATACATGCGTCTGTGTACAATGGCAATTGAGCTGAGTGCAAGATAGGGCCCAGAGTCACATGATGCTAAGGTGTGTGTGTGGGTGTCTCTGTGTGTGTGTATGTGTGTATCTGTGTGTGTGTGTGTGTGTGTGTGTTGTGTGTGTCTGTGTGTGATGCAGGGGTGCGGAGCTCTTCGAGGCGTCCACAGTGAAAGCTGTCAGAGCGAGACTGGAGGTGGAGAAGATGTCCATGGACCTGCTGAAGAGACAGTAAAGATGTTTTGTCCAGCGTAGTCTGGAGTTTCTCTTGCTCACATGTTGCACCAACAGCAGATTGTCAGATGCGTTCTCACTTCCTGGAAATCCTCCACTTGGTTTGGGCGAGGGGTGGAGCCTCGGTAGACCGTCCCGGAGGCAGGACATGACTCAGCAGATTACACTGCAGTCACGGGAGCTACTAGAGTTACTAATGTGGTCATAAACAACCGAGTCTCTTCTGAATCGGTATGATAATTTCTGTCATATCTTACAGACAGAAGTTCCCATAGGGTTTCATGGGTGTCTTTGTCTAAATCAACCTTCTTCTTCACCCTTTGATATTTGTATTCTAACAGAGCCAGCCGCCTGATGAAAATGTCATCAACACACCCACTCCCTCGCTGTGAATTTTCACACTTTGGGCACAGTCAGACATTTAAGACTTTTTGTTCAGGAGCTGGCAGGGTACAGACCGCCTAATGTCCGATCCAACTGATTTAGACATCTGCATTCTCAGTTAAAGCTCTGACTGGTAATGTTAGAGAAGTTCAGGGCTGCAGTGCATTATGGGTGAAAACATAGCTGCAGTCAAAGTCAGTCGAGTCTGGACAGTTCTGAAAGTCATGACTAAGTTTAGATAGAGATATGATATGATGCTACTTTATTGTCAGCCAAAGCTGAAATTCTTTGTGCATCTGGGTAGCTCGTATAAAAACAGAGGACATACACACACATACAAACATGAGATTAATAACACCAACAGACATACATGAAACATTACCACAAATCACATAAACTTCCAATTAGGAAAACAAAGAAAACATGTATAACAACAGAACATAACATGAACATACACACAGACAATGTCTTGGAGACGTATATCCCTGAAATAAGTATTGCTCTGGATTTCATGTAGCTGGTTTAACAATAGGATAGATTGGTGTATGAAAGTTTTTAAGTCTGTGTCTGACCTGTGAACCACTTCCTGTCTCTGTTTCAGGATGGAGAGAATTAAATACAGACAGCAGAAGTTCCGCAGAGGAAAAGCTAAAATGTTGAGTTTGACCCAAGACAGCTTCCACACTGATGGTCTGTAAACAAACATCTGTTGTCATGGTAACAGTGTGGGATATGAAGCTGTCAGTCGCAGCATGAATAAATGTTATTTTAACATCTGTTGTCATGGTAACAGTATGGGATATGTAGCTGTCAGTTGCAGCATGAATACATGTTATTTAAACATCTGTTGTCATGGTAACAGTGTGTAATGAATAAATATTATTTTCTGTTTTTAGGTCCAGAAACCAAGAAGGGTCAGCAACGGAAAAAGTGGTGGAGACCCTGGGTAAACCACACCTCCAGTGAGTCCTGCCTGTCTGTCTGTCTGACCTGTCTGACTGACCTGTCTGCCCTGTCTGTCAGTCTGACCTGTCTGTCTGACCTGTCTGACCTGTCTGTCTGTCTGCAGTGGTGAGGAGCGGTGACTACTACCTGTTTGAGACAGACAGTGAGGAAGAAGAGGAGGAGAAGAAGGAGGAAGAAGAGGAGAAGGAGGAGGAACTACCTGACAAATCAGCCTTCCAGGTGAGAGACTCATAAACATGGAACAGATCTAAGAAGAAGCAGGTAAAACTGTCAGAAGATCTAACTTACAACAATGTTCTGAGCACATTGAAGCAGAAAATAGTCAAACCGTCTGTCTCTCTCTCTGTCTGTCTCTCTGTATTTGTCAGTTTGTTTATCACGCCTGGATAACAGACTCCAGAACAGCAATGAGAGCTCGCAACAATCAAAAGAAACTCTGGAAGAAAAACTCCTCTAAACGAAGGAGTAGGAAGGAGGAGAAGAGAGAAGGTGAGGAGAAAGAGAAAGGAGGATTAATAGACAGGAGTTGTCCCGTTTGGGCAGAAAGGGTTAGTACGGTGGCCGACAGGGGCAAATGCCCTGCAACTTAAGAAAACACTTGCAAATAGACAAAACACAAGCAAGTTGCAGGGTGTTGTCCTTGTCGGCCACCGTAGGTTAGTCGTTAGTTCAGACATAGACAGATTAAAACATCTATCAGTTTTTCATTATTCCTTCTTAATGAAATGATCACAATCCAACATACACATTTAAAAAAATAAGTCATTCAAACCGTCCAAAGTGTTGTTGTTATCCAACATAATAGTAAACGTAAAGTTATGTGTCATCTGCATATCGGTGTAACGGATAGTAAACGTAAAGTTATGTGTCATCTGCATATCGGTGTAACCTTTAATCCGCCTCCACCTCTCCAGCAGCTGGAGTCATAGAAGTGACGGAGGAGACAGAGGAGGATGAAGAAGAGGAGGAGAAAGAGGAGGGACCAGGTAGGAGGTTATAATATTCAGCATGTCACTCACACATACAAGTGTAGATTGTCTGTTTGTTTGAAAGAAGAGTCAAATTCTGACATCACTTCCTGTGTCTGTTGTTTCACACTTGAAAGTATGTCCTGGTGTTTTCTTTCCATTTTCTCAGACCACCGTAACAGCTGATATAAGAAACTAAAAACTCTGTGATTTTAACAAAGTAATACAATGATTCTATGCTCTTATAAATTAAAATTCTCTTGAAGCATGAGCACTCACATCATCATGTCTTGGTTTCATTCATAGCCATAAAATTAACTATTTAATCATTTAAACATCTTTATTTAAACATATGGAGCGAGTCACATGACATAATGTTGAGGAAGTCTCTGTTCAACAGGTGGATTTTTAGTTATTAGTATTAATAACCCAATTAAACCTAAACTTTTATTACAAAGTTTTAAAAGACCCAAAACTAAATTAATTAGTAAAATAGATGTAACGTAGATCTCTGACTCCCAGCAGCACCTTCGCTGTCTCTTTGAAAACAAGGCAGGTGTCATCAGGTGATGTTGTGTGTTTCAGACACGGTGTTGCGTCGGTTTTCCAACACGATGCGGTTCTGTTGGGTTCTGCTGTCGGCTCTGCTGGACTCTCTGACTACCTGGCTCAGCAGTCTGTGTCAGGAACACATCGACATCTCCACGGTCCTCCGCATTGAGCGCTGCATGCTAACGCAGCAGGCTAAGCAGGTACATTTTCAGGACTACAGCAGAAAGTGTTGGAAATACAAGATGATGGAGGAGTCCTGCCTATCATGGCTGTAGGAGTTGACTTGTTTTATATGTAATTGTTTGTTCAGGGTAATGTTCCCACCAGAGAGGCAATCCACGTTTACTACCAAGAACAGATGATGAAAAGCTCCAGAGAGTCAGGCCTGAACTACAGTACCCATGAGGCCGAGGGGCAGACCTCAGCGGAGAGTGGAAGGGAAGAGGAAGAGGCAATGGATTCTGACACTTGTGAAATAGCAGATAAGAAACCAGAGGCGGAACCAGGAAGAGATTATCCAGATGAACAAGAACCAGTATCGGGAGCAGAAGGTCCTGATGAAACAGAATCAGAACCTGTTTCAGTCAAACCAGTTACAGCAGAGGTAACCTCGGGGCCAGCAGAGGAAACAGAAGAAATTTTGGGGGCAGCAGAGGAAATAGAGGAAACAGATACAACAATAGCCGAAGGTGACCCAGCAGGTGACCACGAAGGTGAATATTGCCCAGAATGCCTAGTGACTAAAACCAGCCAAAGATGGCGACCCAAGCTGTCCAGGATGGAGAGAGTTGAATGTTGGTCCTCTTCAGAGGAAGAGAGTCATTCTCACAGGTCGGTCATCCTGAAGCAACACAAACATAACACAGTTCATCTGTTCCAACAGATTATATCAGTTATTTCTCTCTGAACAGTGCTGAAGACTCAAACCAGCAACTTCCTGTTGACACACAGCCGACTCAGACCAGCACCTCCTCCGCCACCTCCCCGACCTCCCTTCTCCTCCCCCCCTCTTACAGCCTGGCTCTGGGCCTGGACCTACAGGAGGAGGAGAATTCTGGGGAGGGATTCAGGAGGCGGCTGCTGGCTCAGACACCGGGGGAGAGGAGTGAGTTCCTGTCTGACTCAGCCTCCACTTCCTGTCTGCTGCTTTCTCGCACTCAGGAGCTGACAGCCAGCGAGCTTCTAAGGAACAGGTGAGTCACGGGCAGACCCAAACGAAATCTCACGATTTCTTTTTCAGTTTTTAGCGGTGATCAAGAATGAAAATCTGTGGCCCAGGTGACTGGTGAGTCAGAGACCCTTACCCTGTAACCTTTGCCTACCCTTCATTTTATATTTTAAGTAAAGCAGTATGTATTTTTTATCTGTGAAAAACTCTGTAAATAAATTTACATATTTAATTATTGACTTTAAAGGCGCTGACACACCAACCCAATTTTCGGCCATCTGACAGTCTGGCGAGGTCGGTTACTCGAGTCTGTTCGGTGTGGTCCGTGCCGTCGTCCGTACGAGGGGCCGTCGGCCTTCATTTGGGCTGATTTGACGTGTATAATCGGAAGGTCAGACTCAATGACCAATCTGATTGGTGGAGAGCTAACCCGGAAATGACGAGCGGGATGAGCCTGACGAACCCCTCTCAAAATCTGAGGAAAATCTTTTAAACTGACCTTTGTCGATCTGAAATGAGCAGCTCCACTATTTCTCTCTTAAAATGTTTTCAGAAACACACTGTTTTTCGGAAAATATGAGATTGTATTCCGAACAACCCGCCATTATGGTCACCAGACCCACGTAATGCGTTTGTCCAATCAGCTGCCGGTTTTAATTTTTTTGGGGGCGAACACAGATTAGCGCCGCCTGCTGTTATGGAGACATATTACGTCTCGCACACGTGCAGAACATATGCTCAAGTCAGCATCTCTTCAGTGTGTTCTGAGGCACTTTTTTGACCAACTCGGGGAGGGAGTCAGTCAGTCCGACTGCCTTTTCTGCCAAAGGTCGGCCGTCGGGTTGGTGTGTCAGAGCCTTAACCAGCTGGTGATTCACTCTGTTTCAGGACTTTCCACAATGTGGAGCTTGAGGCATCAGACTGTTTCTATGCCAACCAACACCAGCTGCTCCAGCTATGCTACGCCCTCTACAACATCATCGCAGCCAGGTAAGCTCTGCACCACAGGTAACTCACAGGTTCCTCTGGTGTTGCTGAGATACTCAAACAGTCCTGTTATCAGGTCGGAGACGGTGTGTTACCTGGTCATCGTGTTGAACCACATGGTGTCTGCCAGCTGTCTAACGTTGGTACTTCCTGTTCTGGTGTTTCTGTGGGCCACGCTGTCCGTCCCTCGACCCAGTAAGACCTTCTGGATGACAGCCATCATCTATACTGAGGTTGACTCTGCTGCTGGCATCAGTTTAACATTTAATCTGTCAATAGTCCAATGTTTAACAATAATTTTACCTGTTTGTGTCCTCAGGTTACCATCGTCATCAAGTATTTCTTCCAGTTTGGTTTCTTTCCATTCAACCAAAAGCTGGAGGTGGACCGCTCCAAACCGTTCCACCCCCCGAACATCCTGGGCGTGGAAAAGAAGGAAGGCTACGTCCTGTACGACCTGCTGCAGCTGCTCGCTTTGTTCTACCACCGGGCAATACTAAAGGTTAAAAACACTAAATTATATTACTACCTAGTAATACTAAAGGTTAAACTATGTTATTACCTAGTCATACTAAAGGTTAAACTAGGTTACTACCTAGTAATACTAAAGGTTAAACTAGGTTACTACCTAGTCATACTAAAGGTTAAACTATATTACTACCTAGTCATAATAAAGGTTAAACTAGGTTACTACCTAGTCATACTAAAAGTTAAACTAGGTTACTACCTAGTCATACTCAAGATATAAATACTCTATTACTACCTAGTCATACTCAAGATATAAATACTCTATTACTACCTAGTCATACTCAAGATATAAATACTACATTATATTACTACCCAGTCATACTCAAGATAAAAACACAAAACTATATTACTATCTAGTCATACTCAAGGCAAAAACACTAAATTATATTACTACCTAGTCATACTCAAGGTAAAAACACTAAACCATATTACTACCTAGTCATAGTCAAGGTAAAAACACTAAATTATATTACTACCTAGTCATACTCAAGGTAAAAACACTAAATTAAATTACTACCTAGTCATACTCAAGATAAAAACACAAACTTTGTGCATCATTGTTCTTCTCCTTAGTGCCATGGACTGTGGGACCAGAATGTTGCTACAGAGACAGAAGCTCTCCGTCACCACGACAACCAGGTTGACTCCACCCACCGCGCTACCTCCATCGATGTGGCAGACTCTGCCAACGTGGCAGACTCCGCCAGCACGCTGCGCCGGCGCGGCAGGAGACGGACGCGCTCCACCTCCACCCAGCGGCGCTCTCCTGCAGGTAGAAGTAAACACGTAAACACACCAAGGCATAGACCAGTCCCTCCAGAAGAACATGATTATGCGATCGCATAATTCAACGCATAATCAGCCAAAGTCCGCATATTTATGCGGGGGCCGCATTTTTTCAAATACACCGCACTTTCGCCGAATAAATTGCCGATTTGCGCGCAAAATATGCGGGGCTTGCATGATTTCATAATCCCCGCATTTTCGTTGCAAAAAAGTCCCATAGTATATCTTAGTAGAAAGTTGTAAAAATGTTGCATTTACTTCACACAAGAGCAGCCATTTTCCCCTGTTGCCATGGGAACGTTATGAAGTGACGTAATTGCGCGACGTGAACATCATCGAAAAGCAGGGTGTTTGTGGGGGAATCGCTGTTTTTAATCAAACCACAATTTCATTGCATAAAATTGCAGAATATTCCACATATCCATCGCATTTATTAAGAAAACGTGCCGCATAATCAAGGATTTTTACCCTGCAACAATCACAAAAAACTCCGCATTTTTGTGGAAGGACTTAACCAGTTAGAGAGGAATCTTCCACCTCATGATACATCTGTGTAGGACTGTTTTTAAAGATGCAGTAGGTAAGTCTTATAAAAGTAACTTTCTGTCATATTTGCTGAAACTGACCCTATGATCCAGTAGTACTACATTAATTATGTAATATAAAAAAATCCAGCTCCTCTGGCACCACCTACAGCCTGTAGTGCGATTGGCAAAATTCCACCGCTCCCGGTTGATTTTCTCCAATCAGGGCCACAGAGGGTGTCTATCTGCCTGTCAATCACTGCTCATGCACGCTCACGCATATAAGAGCATTCTCCCCTCCCCCTTCCACGTGCACGAGCTGCAGAAAAGTTTCCCAAAACTCCGGTGGTGAAGTGGCTTTTCAGAGGTGGTGTGAGCTCCGGGATTTTAAAGATCTGAAGAACGATGCAGATGTAGCCACATTTCTTCTTGACAGGTAACATAATTACGATGAATGATTTATCTTTCACTTGGTTATTAGTAGTCAAAAGTCCACAAAGCTACGTTGGTGAGGATAATAGTAACGTTTGCACAGTGGTCGGTCTGATATGATGCTGAAATGGCTAACAGTAGCCTGCTAATTAGCATCGTTTTACTGTTGGTGAGTTATGTTGGTGAGTAAAGTTAACATTGTGTTAGTGTTTTAGTTATTGAAAATGTTGTCTGACATGCAGTTCTGTCAAACTCTGTTGTGTGGGAGGGGCTTAGGAGATGGTTTGGACTTCAGCAGAAAGGGGGGAGGGACTGAGAAGTTGTCGATGTTCAAATTTGTTGGCAAAGTCAAAAACATTAGCCTGTTGTCTTTTCGGAGCATGCTTTGCTTTGAAGAAAGTCTGTCTCTATTGTATGTATTTGTAAGTATTTGTTTAGTATTTTCTGTTGTTAGGATTGAGCTGCACAAGATGATCTGGATCGAGCGGTAGTACAGAGATAGGGGACATATGTCACTGTGTCCTGGACCTGGACAAGCAGTAGAAAATTGACAAATGAATGAATTATTGTGGAAGTACTGTTGATGTTTTCCTTGTCATCTTCATGTGTTTTCAGGCAGCGTGAGTTCCAGATCTCAGCCACCCGGCAGGTTTGATCTCCTGCTGGAGAAACTCAGAGAACTTTCCATCAGAGCCAAGAAGTACTCCGTTAGCAGGTATGCTAATTCTAAAGCTAACCATTGTCCAGTGACGCTCTTGTTTTTGTGACTCTTTTATCAGATATGAAGTGTAGGCAATGATGTGCCTATTTGCCTTATTGCCTACTAAACAAGGCAAGAGAAACCAATCTAAAAATACTTCATGATTTATACCCAACTATTGATGAGTACTGCTCTTTTAACATGACCTATAAGTAGAATTTGTAATAATTCCATTAATGGTTTTATTTATTTTTCTACCTGCCCAGGGAATGCAGATGGAGATTATCTTGTACCTAAACATCTCTGAGATCAACGTTTATCTCCCTTATTTTATGAATATAGTCGAGAGTCAAGTGCCGTCATTTGACAAAATTAACATTAAAGATGTTTTTCATTTTGAAGTCTCAAATACGACAATATATTCATTTTATTGAATTAATTTTGAACTGGATGCTCCCAATTTATCTTCCTTTAAACATGTTAACATCTTTCTCGCTAGATTTGGTGACTTTTAAAACATTTACTGACTTTTCTTCAACAAATACCTAGTGACAAATCTGTTATTATGATGCAAACTAGCATTAGCGACTTCATACAGGCTTTAGCTACTTTCCATTGATAATAGTTGGCAACACAAGTTGTTTTTCTACTGAATGTGTTGAAAAGACTAAAAGCCTTTCTGTTGTTCACGACTGAATAATGTTTGGTTCAATAGATGAAGTTACTATTTTATATTATAACTGTTGTTAATGTGTTATAAAAACTTTCTCTGCTAGGTGCATGTCTCTTTACCATCCGGTCCTTCAGTTCTTCAGAGCTCTCGTCCAACCAGAATACAGCGCCGTCACCGATGTTTACGTCCTCATGTTCCTAGCCGACACTGTTGACTTCATCATCATCGTCTTCGGCTTCTGGGCTTTCGGAGTAAAGTTTTATTTACTGACTGCATCACATCACTCCAAGCTGAGACTTTTTTTATTTACCTTAATGGACTTCATTCTGTTTTACTCTGTTTCATTCTGTTTTACTCGGTTTCATTCTGTTTCATTCTGTTTTACTCTGTTTCATTCTGTTTTACTCTTTCATTCTGTTTTACTCTTTCATTCTGTTTTACTCTGTTTCATTCTGTTTTACCCTGTTTCATTCTATTTTACCCTGTTTCATTCTGTTTTACTCGGTTTCATTCTGTTTCATTCTGTTTTACCCTGTTTCATTCTGTTTTTCGGTTTCATTTGGTTTCATTCTGTTTTACCCTGTTTCATTCTGTTTTACTCTGTTTCATTCTCTTTTACTCTTTCATTCTGTTTCATTCTGTTACATTCTGTTTCATTCTGTTTCATTCTGTTTTACTCTGTTTCATTCTGTTTTACTCTTTTCATTCTGTTTCATTCTGTTTTACTCTGTTTTACTCTGTTTCATTCTGTTTTACTCTGTTTCATTCTGTTTCATTCTGTTTAACTCTGTTTCATTCTGTTTCATTCTGTTTAACTCTATTTTACTGTTTCATTCTGTTTTACTCTGTTTCATTCTTTTTCAGTCTGTTTCATTCTTTTTCAGTCTGTTTCATTCTGTTTCATTCTGTTTCATTCTGTTTCACTCGGTTTCACTCGGTTTCATTCTGTTTCACTCGGTTTCACTCGGTTTCATTCTGTTTCATTCTGTTTCATTCTGTTTCATTCTGTTTTACTCTGTTTCATTCTGTTTTACTCTTTCATTCTGTTTTACTCTTTCATTCTGTTTTACTCTGTTTTACTCTGTTTTACTCTGTTTCATTCTGTTTCATTCTGTTTAACTCTATTTTACTCTGTTTCATTCTGTTTTACTCTGTTTCATTCGGTTTCATTCGGTTTCACTCTGTTTCACTCTGTTTCACTCTGTTTCATTCTGTTTCAGTCTGTTTCAGTCTGTTTCAGTCTGTTTCAGTCTGTTTCATTCTGTTTTACTCTGTTTCATTCTGTTTTACTCTGTTTCATTCTGTTATTTTCTCAGAAACACTCTGCAGCTGCTGACATCACTTCCTCCCTCTCAGAAGACCAAGTTCCTGAAGCTTTCTTGGTGATGGTTCTGATCCAGTTTGGTACGTCTGTCTGTCCACCTGTCTGTCTGTTTACCTGTCTATCTGTCCACCTGTCTGTCTGTTTACCTGTCTGTCCATTTACCTGTCTGTCTGTTAGCTCAGATGTCTCAATGTCCCCCTGTCTGTCTGCAGGCACCATGGTGATAGACAGGGCTCTGTATTTGAGGAAGACAGTTTTGGGGAAGTTGGTCTTCCAGGTGATTTTGGTTTTTGGGATTCACTTCTGGATGTTCTTCATCCTGCCGACGGTCACTGAGAGGTACTGTAACTCATCTTCCTCTGCTGCCTTGTTACCATAATGGGCCCTATTTTAACGATCTGAAACGCAACTATATGAAACGCCAAACGCAAGTAGCTTTGTGGGCGGATCTTTGGCGCTGTTGCTATTATACCGGCGGGATAAATGACTCTTGCGCCCGACGCAAATCTTAAATGGGTTGGCCTGAAGTAGCTAGGTGTGGTTTGGGCGTAACGTGAAAATAACCAATCAGAGCATCATCTTTCATTCCCTTTAAGAGCAGGCGGCTTGTTCCATGGCGGATTTGCCTGGCGCACGCCAGCGGGCACTGTCCGGGATGCGGCAAAGTAATAAATGCCCGTCTTGTCCATGTGGCAATGTTGCTGCGGCCTCTCGGGCGCATCTCCTCAAGTCTGGAGAGGATTGCTGCAGCCATGGAGCGTGGGCGTCTGAACGCACCACCTGCACCTGTTGTGCCCCTTCCTCCTGCCCCAACTCCATCTCCTTCCACCCGCTCCATCAGGAGCGCATCGCGCATTGCCACTCCCGGACCAGATTCCGCCAGAGTGTCCAATCCCACCATAGTTCAACATCACGTCTGCTTAAGTCCTCTAATGTTTCCTCATTTATGTCATCAACACATCCATGATTAATGGAAATGTGTAAAACACAACAAGCCACAAAGAATGCTGGGACTTTTTGAGGATTGTACTGTAAAATGCCTCCTGATCTATCCAAACACATGAAGCGCATTTTCAGTAATATTTTTCTTTGTAATTATGTACGGTTTTCAAAAATGTGAACTGCTGTAGATGAGAGAAGTGTATGCGCGTTGTGCACACGCTACATTATGGCCAAGCATTCGTCCCTAAAATAGCATCTGAATAACTCGCTACTGACTTTAGACTAGCACCACTGACTTTAGACCAGGTTTTTCCTGGTCAGTGGTGGAATTGTTTTCTGAAACTGCAAAATAGGACCACGTAACGTTTGCGCCAGAACACGCCTCCTCTTTTCGCTGAACCGCCCCCGGGAGTGCAAATACATTCCCTAATTTACCGATGTGCGTCTGTGGAGGGAAAAGTCCGCTGTGCATGGGGTGCAAAATAGGAATGATACATGCGTCGGTGTACAAAGGCAATTGCGCTGAGTGCAAGATAGGGCCCAATGAGTCATAATATAATTTATAATAATATAACTGTCAAAGAAAGAGAAGTCTGACTGGTCATCATCTTCACTATAATAATATATCATCTCAGACACATGTAGCTTTAACTGGTCAGAAAGTAATGTCAATCAGTTATCAAGTTATATTAAGTCTGTCTGTCTGTCTGTCTGTCTGTCTGTCTCCCTACCTGTCTGTCTGTCTGCCTGTCTGCCTGCCTGCCTCTCTGTCTGCCTGTCTCTCTCTCTCCCCAGACGTTTCAATCAGAACCTGGTGGCCCAGCTCTGGTATTTTGTGAAGTGTGTGTACTTCGGTCTGTCAGCCTATCAGATCCGATCTGGTTACCCGACTCGAGTTCTGGGAAACTTTCTGACCAAGAGCTACAACTACCTTAACCTCTTCCTGTTTCAGGGGTGAGTCCAGCTGCCAGACTGTTGGCCTAGACCTACTCTATCTGCAAAGTGTCCTTAGATAACTTGTGTTGGAATTTCTGTTATAAAATTGAATTGAACTGTACTATTAGCCTAGCTTAGCATAAACAACAGCTTGATTAAAGAGAAAATACCTTTGAAAGCATGTGACACCAGACTGTGTTGAGAGAAAGATCCCTTTAACAACTAAATGTTCCCAGACATTACTCATTGAACTCTCTGTCTGTCTGTTTCTCAACCTGTCTGTCTCTCTACTTGTCTTTCTCTCTGTCTCTCTGTCTGTCTGCCTATCGATCTGTCTGTCTGTCCCTGGACCTGTCTGTCTGTCTGTGTGTCTGTCTGTCCCTGGACCTGTGTGTCTGTCTGACTGTCCCTGGACTTATCTGTCTGTCTGTAGTTTCCGTCTGGTTCCCTTCCTGACGGAGCTCAGGGCAGTGATGGACTGGGTCTGGACAGACACCACTCTGTCTCTGTCCTCCTGGATCTGTGTGGAGGACGTCTACGCTCACTGCTTCGTCCTCAAGTGCTGGAGGGAGTCTGAGAAGGTTTGTTTCTGTCTGTCTGTCTGTCTGTCTGTCTGTCCCTTGACCTTTCTGTCTGTCTGTGTGTGTGTGTGTGTCTGTCTGTCCCTGGACCGGTCTGTCTGTGTGTGTGTCTGTCTGTCCCTGGACCTGTCTGTCTGTATATGTAGGTATGTGTATGTATGTGTATTTAGCATTAATTGTGTATGTTTGTACACAGAGGTACCCTCAGCCTCGCGGCCAGAAGAAGAAGCGTGTGGTGAAGTATGGGATGGGAGGTCTGATCGTTCTGCTGCTGATCTGTATCGTTTGGTTTCCGCTGCTGTTCATGTCCCTCATTAAATCTGTCGCCGGAGTGGTGAACAAACCGCTGGACGTCTCTCTGACCATCACACTGGGAGGCTTCCAGGTAAACTTACCTCAACGCTGTCACACCTGTACTAGACTCTCATAGCCAGCTCTATCTCCACAGCACTGTGGACTAAAGTCCTAATACACCGCAGATGCATTCTGGGACGGGGAAAAACCCTATAGGTTGGTTGCATTTCATTAAACTAATCCCAACGGTCCTGGGCGGGGCTAAACTCTAGACGCAGGGACGGTGGCTCTGATAAATAGTCTCAGGAAGGTACTGGTTCCAAAGAAAACTCCTCATCCAATATTAAATGAAGTTAACTGTTGACACAATACAGTAACGTGATGTATTTAAATCAGCTGATACATGGTTAAACCTCATTGGCTCTTACCAGTGGATCTCTGTGTGTACTTCATCCACAGCAATCCCACCAATCAGTCCCAAAACCTTTCAGTTAGAGAGGAAATTATCTAACATATTCTTTATAAAACCTCCCAGTTAGAGAGGAAATGATCTAAACATATTCTATATAAAACCTCCCAGTTAGAGAGGAAATTATCTAACATATTCTTTATAAAACCTCCTAGTTAGAGGAAATTACCTTAACATATTCTTTATAAAACCTCCCAGTTAGAGAGGAAATGATTTAACATATTCTTTATAAAAACTCCCAGTTATAGAGGAAATATCGAAAACATATTCTTTATAAATCTTTACAATTATTCCCTGAAAGAACCAAGCAGCCCTGTCTTGTTGCACCGTGCACATCTTCTCCTAAACTTGACATTTTCAGTGTGCAGCTCGCCAGATACAAGTTTGTTTTTTCCAGAAGAGAAAAGAGTTTGAGAACGGAGACACCCAAAGAGATGAAAGAGAGGATCAAATGCTTTTTCCTGGAAATGTTCTTCTCTTGATCCAGACTACACCTGTACTGTTCACCTAATCTGCACTAACACACCTGTCCCTGTACTGACACACCTGTCCCTGTACTGACACACCTGTCCCTGTACTGTACACAGAAAGTGAGGCTATATATGTACTGTATATGTAGTAGTTTTATAACTAACCTGCTGTTGTCTTTGCCAGCCGATCTTCACGATGAGCGCGCAGCAGAATCAGCTGAAAGATCTGACAGAGGAAGACTTCAGCTTCTTCACCAGCTCCTACAGCTACACTCCTGTAAGTACCACGCAGTACTACTGCAGTACTAACAGTACCACTGCAGTACTACTCACAGACTACTCACAGTACTGATGCTACAGCTTGTAGTTTTATTCTGGTACTTCTGTGGCCTGTTTTTCCCAGAGTGCCTTGCAGTTCCTGGAGGCAGCTCAAGGTTTAATTCAGAATCAGAACTGGCGTCATTATAAGTACATACAACGAATACACAAGTTCTTCTCTACGGTGCAACATTAAAACACACACACATTAAACTAAGAACATGGATCAGAGAATGTGAAGATGGTAGAAAGATTAACACGAGAGTGAATTTTTAAAATAATTTAGTAAAATCCTTTACTAGACTACTACATTATTACTTAAAGGTATTCCAGTACCTTTGTACCTTTTTACCTCTTATGAGTTTCTCCTGTCAGCAATTGATTTTTAATTAACCCTTGCTCTTGGGGGAATTACTAGAATTGTTGGGGCTTTGTAAATTATAGAGTGTGGTCTAGACCTACTCTATCTGTAAAGTGTCTCGAGATAACTCTTGTTATGATTTGATACTATAAATAAAATTGAATTGAATTTGTGGCCTGTATTTCCCAGAGTGCCTTGTAGTTTTATTGCAGTACCTGTGTGGCCTGTATTTCCCAGAGTGCCTTGCAGTTCCTGGAGGCCTATGGTCCAGAGGATGTGACGATGGCTGAGCTGCAGGGCAGCAGTAACTCTCTGTGGACGATCAGTCCTCCCAGCAGGAAGTACCTGAGCCAGGTGCTGGACCTGGACCACTTCCCGCTGACGCTGTCCTGGACAGTTCAGAGGTCAGCAATAATCTATAAATATACAGTATATATACACAGTACTGTGCAAAAGTTTGAGGCAGGTGTTAAAAAAATGCTTTAAATTAAGAATTCTTTCAAAAATGGAAGTGTTAATAGTTTATGTTCATCAATTAAGAAAATGCAGTGAATGAACAGAAGAGAAATCTAAATCAAATCAATATTTGGTGTGACCAGCCTTTGCCTTCAAGACAGCATCAGTTCTTCTTGGTACACTTGCACACAGTGTTTGAAGGAACTGGGCTGGTAGGTTGTTCCAAACATCTTGGAGAACTAACCACAGATCTTCTGAGGATGTTTGCTTCCTCAAATCCTTCTGTCTCTTCATGTGATCCCAGACAGACTGGATGATGCTGAGATCAGGGCTCTGTGAGGGCCATGCCATCACTTCCAGGACTTATTGTTCTTCTTCATGCTGAAGATACTTATTAATGATCTTGGCTGGATGTTTGGGGTCATTGTCCTGCTGC
>NC_053133.1:31601561-31614061 GCF_010015445.1 Perca fluviatilis
CAAAAGGAGGTCTTATGCTGACAACGTGGACGCAGATTTAGGAAACTCCGAAAGGCAGTCGTAATATTTAGCTACCTAGCAGGCTAGGCTAACGCTGTTGCGCTAACGTTAGCAAACATCGGCGTAGCTAGCTGTCTAAACAACATCCCCGTCTAAGCTGTGTTTCACTTTCCCTCCGATATCATTATGAACGTAACAGAGACAGCTGGACTCCATTGCTATGACTACGGCTACATCACTAGCGATTAGGGACGTGGAGTGCTAGTGAAAAAGCTAACACTAGCATAAAGCTAACTTCAAACTTCATTCATTTCTAAAGCAGTGTTAGAACTTGTTTCAGCAATGTACACATTAATGATGGTGTTACTATATGTGTCCTGTGTAATTAGTTATCATATCGAAGAGAGAAGTTGACGTTTACCTCACACAGTCATGAACAGCTCCCAAACTTTTCACCTTCTCGGTTCTCGGGGGGGGAAATCTTTAGTTTCTTCCCTGTCTGTCACAGCAGCCAAATGTGCAACAGTTGGGCATTTTTTAAGTGATTTATGTAATTTTCTTAGATAATTGATTACATGTTTCCACTATTCCCTGCACTATGTCAATGGGAATCAGATGGTATCAAACATGGAGTCCATGAAACATGTGACCACCTCGGAACCAATCGATGAACAGTATGCTCAGAACATTCGATTCACTAGTTGGCCGAACTCTCTAAATATAGGGCGCTAGGTCCGTACGCTGCCTGCGTGACACGCACGTCTGAGAAAGCGCGTGCAGCTAGAAATAGAACCGACGCCAGCGTGTTGGAAGAGTTTCCAGACAACATAGAATATAAAAGATGTTTAAATGTCATTTAGACACAAATACATATTAATAAATGACATGTTGATGTCTGAACGTCTCGAGGTTTGGATATAAATGTGATTTAAATATGTCACCTGTCAATCCAGAAGGAAAGATTCTGGAGCCTATTCTGCAGACGTTGTCTTTGCTGTAATCAGATCAGAATATATTTATGTTTATGGGAAACATCCATGTGTCCAGACAAGGCTAGCAGCAGCAGCAGCAGCAGTAGTAGCAGCAGCAGCAGCAGTAGTAGCAGTAGCAGTAGCAGTAGCAGCAGTAGCAGTAGCAGCAGTAGTAGTAGTAGCAGCAGTAGCAGCAGCAGTAGTAGCAGTAGCAGTAGCAGTAGCAGTAGCAGCAGCAGCAGCAGTAGTAGTAGCAGCAGTAGCAGCAGCAGTAGTAGCAGTAGCAGTAGCAGTAGCAGTAGCAGCAGCAGCAGTAGCAGTAGCAGTAGTAGTAGCAGCAGCAGCAGCAGCAGTAGCAGTAGCAGCAGCTGCATTAACTAGCAACAGTAGTGCGCAGCAGTAGCAGTAGCAGTAGCAGCAGCAGCAGTAGCAGCAGCTGCAGCGATGTACAACAGCAGCAGTAGTAGCGACAGCAACGGTAGCAGTAGCAGCAGCAGTAGCAGCAGCAGCTGCAGCGTTAACAACCGCAGCAGCAGCTGCAGCATTAACAACGGTAGCAGTAGTAGCAGCAGTAGCAGTAGCAGTAGCAGCAGCAGCAGTAGCAGCAGCTGCAGCATTAACAGCAGTAGCAGTAGTAGCAGCAGTAGCAGTAGCAGTAGCAGTAGCAGCAGCAGCAGAAGCAGCAGCAGCAGCAGCAGCTGCAGCATTAACAGCAGTAGCAGTAGTAGCAGCAGTAGCAGTAGCAGTAGCAGCAGCAGCAGCAGCAGCAGCAGCTGCAGCATTAACAGCAGCAGCAGCAGCTGCAGCATTAACAGCAGTAGCAGTAGTAGCAGCAGCAGCAGCAGCAGCAGTAGCAGCAGCAGCAGTAGCAGCAGCAGCAGCAGTAGCAGTAGCAGCAGCAGCAGCAGCAGCAGCAGCAGCAGCAGTAGCAGCAGCAGCAGAAGCAGCAGTAGCAGCAGCAGTAGCAGCAGCAGCAGCAGCAGCAGCAGCAGCAGTAGCAGCAGCAGTAGCAGCAGCAGCAGCAGCAGCAGCAGTAGCAGTAGCAGCAGCAGTAGCAGTAGCAGCAGCAGCAGCAGTAGCAGCAGCAGTAGCAGCAGCAGCAGCAGCAGCAGCAGCAGTAGCAGCAGCAGCAGAAGCAGCAGCAGCAGCAGCAGCTGCAGCATAAGCAACAGTAGCAGTAGTAGCAGCAGTAGCAGTAGCAGTAGCAGCAGCAGCAGCAGCAGCAGCAGCAGCAGCAGCAGCAGCGCAGCATGCTAACAGTAGCAGCAGCAGCAGCAGCAGCAGCTGCACGGCATTAACAGCGCAGCAGCAGCAGCAGCAGCAGCAGCAGCAGCTGCAGCGTTAACAGCAGTAGCAGCAGCAGCAGTAGCAGTAGCAGTAGCAGTAGCAGCAGCAGCAGCAGCAGCAGCAGCTGAAAAAAACATCGAAAGAATCGTCAAAGCGAAGGAAAAGATGTCGGAAAAATCATTAAAGAAAACAAGAAAAAGCCGCCAGAAGAGAAGAGTCGGAAATGTTGAAGCCTGAGAGCGAGAGACGGTCAGGTTTCAGATTTTTAAAATTGTCCAAAAGGTCCAAACATGAGTTGCTGAAGTTTCCTGATTTCACAGAAAGAGACGAATGATAGTCAGTCAGCGTATTTTAGGAAGAAGTCTGAATATTAGGAGCACATGGTGGAATATTTCACTCATTAAAGTCAGAAGGTTTTAGAAAAATGTTGGAAAAACTAAAAATTTGACCCTGTCACTACCCAAAGTGAGTAGAGTGCAGGTAGCGCATGTTCAGATTTAAACTGTTTACGGCATAACGTGTCTTACTGAAATTTGTGAAATCTGTAAAATAAACTTTTCTCTTAACATACAATAACAGAAGATGGAAATCATTTCAAAAACGTTTCAGCTATCTATTGGTTGCTAACGTTAGCTCAAAACGCCATTCAAGTGACAGCCTTTGTTGTGTTTGATTGCTAACGTTAGCTAAAAACGCTGTTAGCATCTAGTAGGCTACTTCATTACTAACCATTGACATATATAAAAACGTTAGCTCAAAACGCCGTTAGCATTTTGTAGGCTACTTGTCGCAAAGTGACGCATGCGCTACTCAAACTTGCCCTCTACTCACTTTGGGTAGTGACAGACCCAAGAACATTTGGGTTTCTTTCAACCAAAAGTTCAAAAGCTACGCTCACGCACGCACACAAACAGACACACACACAGACACACACGCAGACGCACACACACAGACACATAAACAGACACACACGCAGACGCACACACAAACAGACACATAAACAGACACACACACACACACACAAACAGACACACACACACACACACACACACAAACAGACACACACACACACACACACACACACACACGGTTGTGACCCTGGTCTAACCGTTAGGACCAGGATGTGACCCTGGTTGTGAGGACCAGGATGTGACCCTGGTCTAACTGTGAGGACCAGGATGTGACCCTGGTTGTGAGGACCAGGATGTGACCCTGGTTGTGAGGACCAGGATGTGATCCTGGTTGTGAGGACCAGGATGTGACCCAGGTCTACCTGCTGGTGTTTCAGGTGGAGTACCGTACGATGGCGGGCATGCTGATCGACACCACGCCGGTGGACAAGCCCACGCACAAGATCGGACACCTGGACCCCGACACCGAGTATGAGATCAGCGTGCTGCTCACCAGGCCCCTGGACGGCGGCACGGGAAACCCCGGGCCCCCCCTCAGAGCCAGGACCAAGTGTGCAGGTGGGTTCAGTCTGGATATGATGTCGTTTGCTGCTTCCTGATTGGATGCTGGAGGGTCTGGTGCTTCTCTGTTCTCTGTAATGTCCCTGCTAGCAGCTAGCGGCTAACTGCTAAGCTACACTCACACTGAGCTCATTAGGGAGTTAATGTTGGAGCCATTAGCGTAGCGTTAGCGCTGAGCTCGTCAGGTGGCTAATGGTGAACGGTGAGGTCATTAAGGCTTCGTTAGCGCCAAGCTCGTTAGCTGCTAATGGCTCGGACTGATATTATTGATGATGATGGCGATGTGGCTGATGATGATGGTAATATTGATGATATTGGTGTTTGTTGATGGCGTGCGTATTGGTATGTAACGATGATGATGATGACGTAACATTGATGATTATGTGAGATTGATGTTATGCGTGATGATGATGATGATGATGATGATGATGATATTGATATTGTAATGATGATGATGATGATGTATTATTTGTAATTTTGATGTGTTATGATGATTATGATGTATGATGGTATGAACAGTGATGATGATGATGATATTATTGTATGACGGTATGATGATATGGTGGGTTGATGATGATGATGATGATATTGGTATTTGTAGTATTGATAGATGATGATGATTATTGATGATGATGATGATGATGATGATGATATTGGTAGTTGATGGTAATGATATTGATGATGATGATGTGTGAACCAGTGATGATGATAGTGGTATTGTATTATTAATGAAACAGTATTGATGATGATGATGATGATGATGATGAACGATGATATTGGTATTGATGATGATGATGTGATATTGATATTGATGGTATTGGTATTGATGATGATGATGATGATGATAGTAGTATTATTATTATTGATGATGGTAGTATGGTATCAATGATGATGATTATTATTATTGATATTATTATTGATGATGATGATGATATTATTATTATTGTTGATATTGTATGATGATGATGATATGATGATGATGATGATATTGGTAATGTGTAATGATGATAGATGTTATTGATGATGATGATGATATTGATGATGATGGTATTATTGATGATGATGTTGGTGATATTATTAATGATGTGTGATGTATATGTATGTATGTGGTATGATGATGATGATGTATGTATTATGTTATGATATTGTATTATGTTATGTATGTGTGTATGTGATATTATTGATGTATGTGTGTGTGGGTTGTGTGTATTATGTGTATGTATGTGTGTATGTATGTGATGATTTTATGTGTGTGTGTGTATGTATGTGTGTATGTATGTGTGTGTGTGTAATGTGTGTGTATGTGTGTATATGTGTGTGTGTGTGTGTGTGTGTGTGTGTGTGTGTGTGTGTGTATTTTTTGTGTGGCTGTGTGTGTGTGTGTGTGTGTGTGTGGCTGTGTGTGTGTGTGTGTGTGTGTGTGTGGCTGTGTGTGTGTGTGTGTGTGTGACTGTGTGTGTGTGTGTGTGTGTGTGTGTGGCTGTGTGTGTGTGTGTGTGTGTGTGTGTGTGTGGCTGTGTGTGTGTGTGTGTGTGTGTGTGTGTGTGTGTGTGTGTGTGTGTGTGTGTGTGTGTGTGTGTGTGTGTGTGTGCCCTTTGGGTGTAAACTAACAACAACAACCAGCGTGTGATTAGCGATTAGCGTGCTAATGACCCAGGTGCAGAGCAGTGTGACTGCTGCTGCAGTTCATCCTTCTCTCTCGTTTATCGGTTAGTTTCTGTTATTGAAGATCCAGACGTGTGCGTGATGTTTGATTTTAGGGTTTTCTGGTCTGATTTCAGACAGAATCCAAGTCTGACTGTTAACACTTCTCACCAGACCAGAACACCAGACCAGACCACCAGCAGTGGGCTAAACTCTGCATGTTGTATTCTGAGTTTCCCTTTGGTTCTGCTGATAATGTCTGTAACATAGCATGGCATATGTGTGTGTGTGTGTGTGTGTGTGTGTGTGTGTGTGTGTGTGTGTGTGAGTGTGTGTCCATTCAGAGCGTGTTTGAGAGAAAGTAGCGTGCAGCACAGCGAGCTGAACGCAGCGTGAGCTCTGTTATTGACCGAGGACATACCTGAGTCAGGTCCCAACATGTCGGCTGCTGCAGGCCTCAGTCACCTCACACTGGGACCCCGGGGTTTCATAGACACATTCCTGTCTGACGACCAATCACACGGCTGCATGTCACACACCAACTCTGAAAGGATGACAGGAAACATCCTTCCTTCCCAGGTTCCTCACCCTGTTCATACTATAGGGACATTCCTTCATCACACACACACACACACACACACACACACACACACACACACACACACACACACACACACACACACACACACACACACACACACACACACATAGACACACACACACACACACACATAGACACACACACACACACACACACACAGACACACATAGGACACACACACACACACACACACAATAATACACACACACACACATAGAGAGACACACACACATACACACACACACACACACACACACACATCAATAACAACAGAGACAACAAACACACACACACCACACACACACAACACACACACACACACACAACAATAGCACAAACACACACACAAAACACACACACAAATAATAATAAAACACAGACAGACACTACACACAACAACACACACACACACACACAACACAGACACACACACACAACACAGACACCACACAACCCACCACAAAAAACAACACTTACACAACACATTAACACACAAGACACCAACACACACACATAATACACACACACACACACACACACACACACACAGCACACACAGACACACACACACACACACACACACACAGACACACACACACACACACACACACTAACACACACACACAGCACACACACACACAAACACACACACACAACAAGACACAAACAGCGAACACATTATTACATCACACACGACACACACACACACACAGACTCTTATCAGTGTGATGATGTTCGCTCTGATAACTCGTCTTTAACTCATTTTTATTTATTCATTTTACCACCGATGAATTATAAACGTCTGTGTGTTACTCTGTGTGTGTGTGTGTGTGTGTGTGTGTGTGTGTGTGTGTGTGTGTGTCTGTGTGTGTGTGTGTTTGTGTCTGTGTGTGTGTCTGTGTGTGTGTGTGTGTGTGTGTGTCTGTGTGTGTGTGTGTGTGTGTCTGTGTGTGTGTGTGTTTGTGTCTGTGTGTGTGTGTCTCTGTGTGTGTGTGTGTGTGTGTGTGTGTGTGTGTGTCTGTGTGTGTGGTGTGTGTTTGTGTCTGTGTGTGTGTGTGTGTGTGTGTATGTGTGTGTGTTACTCTGGGTGTGTGTGTTGTGTGTGTGTGTGTGTGTGTGTGTGTGTGTGTGTGTGTGTGTGTGTGTGTGTGTGTGTTTAATAATGAATCAGGGCGTCCTTCAGTCAGACAGGCTTTCGGTCTTAGACCCCGGCGAGGCGTCTCAGCGTGGTGGCAGAGAAACAGGAAGCTGTCCCCCCCCAAGGTACCACCAAGGGGGGGGGGGGGGTAAGCTTCTCTCCAGAACCAGAACCTCCTATGGCGCCATTCTGATGCTACCAAGTGTCAGTACCCGATCCGTTCCACCTGCACGATCCGTTCTGAGCATGTGCAAGATGACCCGTATGCCATGACGTAGGCGCAGACGATAACGCTGCGTTCAGGCCACCTCGGAATAACCGGCCCCGCCCCACTGGTTACGTTGTTTCTGCAGCTAGATTCAGTCTAAAATAACGTTAAGTCAAACTTAACGGGAGAAGCAGCTACAGCTAAATTAAGACTTTACAGTAATAACAATAAAGACAAGTATTGAGTGATTGTATTTTAAATGAGCACAAGTAAAGTAGAGCTGACCTAACAGCTGTTATATATGTTAACGTTTATTTTAAAGTTTTATTTTGAGGGTCTTTTAAAGTTTACATGCTGTCTCAGCTAGCGGTTAGCCAAATTAACCGTTAGCTAAACTAACGTTAGCTTCCCGGTGGAGGCTAACGGCAGACCGCTATAATCACCTAGCGGTCCGCCGAATTAACCGTTAGCTAAACTAATGTTAGCTTCCCGGGGGAGGCTAACGGCAGACCGCTATAATCACCTAGCGGTCCGCCGAATTAACCGTTAGCTAAACTAACGTTAGCTTCCCGGGGGAGGCTAACGGCAGACCGCTATAATCACCTAGCGGTCCGCCGAATTAGCTATTAGCTAACTAACGTTAGTTGGAGGCTAGCGTGGGAACATCTTGCGCAAGCGCAGAACGGATCGTGCAGGTGGAACGGATCGGGTACTGACACCAAGCCATCACCTCCCGTTAGCATCACCTCCCGTTAGCATCACCTCCCGTTAGCATCACCTCCCGTTAGCATCACCTCCCGTTAGCATCACCTCCCGTTAGCATCCCATTGACTCCCATTCATTCTGACGTCACTTTGACAGAGAATAACTTTACATCTGAAGAGTTTAAAGACTCTATTTGTCCGTTGTTTATTTCTAAAGAAACACGACAATGTATAAAAGGCTCCATTACCTTGTACCTCATGTTATCTGTATCTGTGTGTGTCTGTCTGTGTGTGTGTGTGTGTGTGTGAGTGTGTGTGTCTGTGTGTGTGTGTGTGTGTGTGTGTGTGTGTGTGTGTGTGTGTGTGTGTGTGTGTGAGTGTGTGTGTCTGTGTGTGTGTGTGTGTGTGAGTGTGTGTGTCTCTGTGTGTATGTATGTGTGTGTGTGTGTGTGTGTGTGTGTATGTGTGTGAGTGTGTGAGTGTGTGTGTCTCTGTATGTGTGTGTGTGTGTTTGTGTGTGTGTGTATGTGTGTGTGTGTCTCTGTATGTCTGTGTGTGTGTGTGTGTGTGTGTGTGTGTGTCTGTGTATGTGTGTGTGTGTGTGTGTCTCTGTATGTGTGTGTGTCTCTGTGTGTGTGTGTGTGTGTGTGTGTCTCTGTATGTGTGTGTGTGTGTTTGTGTGTGTCTCTGTATGTGCGTGTGTATGTGTGTGTGTGTGTGTGTGTGTGTCTGTGTGTATGTGTGAGTGTGTGTGTGTGTGTTTGTGTGTTTGTCTGTGTGTGTGTGTGAGTATGTGTGTGTGTGTATGTGTCTCTGTATGTGTGTGTGTGTCTGTGTGTATGTGTGTGTGTGTGTGTGTGTTTGTGTGTGTGTCTCTGTATGTGAGTGTGTGTGTGTGTGAGTGTGTGTGAGTGTGTGTGTGTGTGTGTGTTTGTGTGTGTGTCTCTGTATGTGAGTGTGTGTGTGTGTGAGTGTGTGTGAGTGTGTGTGTGTGTGTGTTTGTGTGTGTGTCTCTGTATGTGTGTGTGAGTATGTGTGTGTGTGAGTGTGTGTGTTTGTGTGTGTTAACATCCATTAAAGTGTGTGTGGTGTTTGTCGAGGCTTTTAGAAAGATATCATATGAATATTTCACTCTTTTCTCTCTTTCCACCTCTGATGTTTACGCTCCGCTCGGCCTCTCATTTCTCCGTCTGTATTTTTATCTTTTTATTCATTTATTTGTTTCTCTGTGTGAATCCTCCTGAAGTCAGGGACAGCTTTCCTCTCGCCATGAACTCTCACAACTCGCACAAGAAACGGTGATTTCTTTTATCTCCATCTCTGATCAAACTCAGAAATCAGAGAGGAGCTGACTTCAGTCCTCCAGAGAAAGTCCTCTCTGAATAATCCCACCAGTGTTTGGAGTTGTTTTTACGTTATTTGCTAAGATAAGTGGAGCGAGAGAGCAGCCCCCCCCCCTTAAAGTGATGGTTCGGAGTAATGTCACCCTAGGGTCCTTGGCACCATGACCTCGAGCCAAACACCCCCCCAGAAGCTTCTTTCACCTGGGTCGAACATTGGGAGAGTTAGAGTAGCGTTAGCAGCTGAATAGCTTAGCATAGGGCTAATGGACCCAGTGATGTATCTCGTAAGTTACCCCACTAATAATGCCCGAAATGATACCAAACGTCTACACTAGTACACATAGGTTATGTACTCATACAACGATGGATTCAGCCAGAGAGGACATGATTTCTTCAGCTTCTCCTTGCGTTGCCCCCCCCCCAGCGGGAGGTGTGCTAACAGGACTTGCAGCAGGTGAATTAGTCGTGTTATTAACGTCATCGCTACACAATGTCTTAAAAACCAAGATGAATTAAACTGCCTGGTTTTCTTTTTGCCATGGCTATATGATGCTAACTGCAGAATGGATTTCAAGGACTTTGCGCGCCGATTAATGGTCTCCAATGTTTATATTTTTTCTCTGAATCTTTGATATCATAATGTTATGTTTTAACATAAACATCCTAAACATTGAATTTGCACCGCAGCCCAGCCACGCCTTGATGCTCATGACACAAATAGCATGTATAGTACAGTATATAGTAAAATATATACAAACCCAATTCCAAAAAAGTTGGTTCACCCAAATAAAAACAGAATGCAATGATGTGGAAGTGTCAAATTTCAATATTTTATTCAGAATACAACATAGATGACATATCAAATGTTAAAAACTGAGAAAATGTATCACTTTAAGGGAAAAATAAGTAGATTTTAAATGTCATGGCATCAAGTTGGGACAAGGCCATGTTGACCACTGTGTGGCATCCCTTCTTCTTTGTATAACAGACTGTGAACGTCTGGGGACTGAGGAGACAAGTTGCTCAAGTTTATGAATAGGAATGTTGTCCCACTCTTGTCCAATACAGGCTTCTAGTTGCTCAACTGTCTTAGGTCTTCTTTGTCGCACCTTCCTCTTTATGATGCGCCAGATGTTTTCTATGGGTGAAAGATCTCTGGCCATTTCAGTACCCGGATCCTTCTTCTATGCAGCCATGACATTGTGATTGATGCAGTTTGTGGTCTGGCATTGTCATGTTGGAAAATGCAAGGTCTTCCCTGAGAGAGACGACGTCTGGATGGGAGCATATGTTGTTCTACAACTTGGATGTAACCGTCAGCATCGATGGTGCCTCTCCAGATGTGTAGGCTGCCCATGCAACCCCATACCATCAGAGACGCAGGCTTCTGAACTGAGCGCTGATAACAACTTGGGTCGTCCTTGTCCTCTTTAGTCCGGATGACATGGCGTCCCAGTTTTCCAAAATGAACTTCCGATTTTGATTCGTCTGACCACAGAACACTTTTACACTTTGACACAGTCCATTTTAAAGGACCCTTGGCCCAGAGAAGACGCCTGCGACCCTGGATCCTGCTTAGATAGGCTACGGCTTCTTTTTTGACCTATAGAGTTTTATGGCACGGTGGATTGTGTTCACCGACGATGTTTTCTGGAAGTATTCCTGAGCCCGTGTTGTGATTTCCATCACAGCATCATTCCTGTGTGTGATGCAGTGCCGTCTGAGGGCCGAAGATCACGGGCATCCAGTATGGTTTTCCGGCCTTGACCCTTACGCACAGAGATTGTTCCAGATTCTCTGACTCTTTGGATGATATTATGCACTGTAGATGATGATAACTTCAAACTATTTGCAATTTTTCTCTGAGAAACTCCTTTCTGATCTTGCTCCACTATGTTTCGCCGCAGCATTGGGGGAATTGGTGATCCTCTGCCCATCTTGACTTCTGAGAGACGCTGCCACTCTGAGAGGCTCTTTTTATACCCAATCATGTTGCCAATTGACATAATGAGTTGCAAATTGGTCCTCCAGCTGTTCCTTATCTTTTCCGGCCTCTTATTGCTACCTGTCCCAACTTTTTTGGAATGTGTAGCTCTCATGACATCCAAAATCAGCCAATATTTGGCATGACATTACAAAATGTCTCACTTTCAACATTCAATATGTTATCTATATTCTATTGTGAATTAAATATAAGTTTATGAGATTTGTAAATTACTCCATTCCTTTTTTACTCACAATTTGTACAGTGTCCCAACTTTTTGGAATCAGGTTTGTAGTATAGTATATAGTATAGTATATAGTATAGTATGTAGTATAGTATATAGTATAGTATATAGTATAGTATATAGTATAGTATATAGTATAGTATGTAGTATAGTATATAGTATAGTATATAGTATAGTATAGTTATCTTAATTGAAGTGAATTAGGTTTAAATTCCCGCCATGCATGAATGAATGATAGTTTTGCAGTTGAATCCACGATGATCACATTACACAAAACTGAAATTGCACATCAAAAACATTTTTAGATACCCCCCATGTGTGTGTCTGTGTGTGTGTGTGTGTGTCTGTGTGTGTGTGTGTGTGTGTGTGTCTGTCTGTGTGTGTGTGTGTGTGTGTCTGTGTGTCTGTCTGTGTGTGTGTGTGTCTGTGTGTGTGTGTCTGTGTGTGTCTCTCTGTCTCTCTCTTATATTAAATCTCCTGGAAATGAAAAATTAAACCTTTCCTCCTGAAGTCACCTTCAAACATTCAAGTCTCTCTCTCTCTCTCTCTCTCTCTCTCTGTCTCTCTCTATCTCTCTCTCTCTGTCTCTCTCTCTCTCTGTCTCTCTCTCTCTCTCTCTCTGTCTCTCTCTCTCTCTCTCTCTCTCTCTCTCTCTCTGTCTCTCTCTATCTCTCTCTCTGTCTCTCTCTCTCTCTCTGTCTCTCTCTCTCTCTCTGTCTCTCTCTCTCTCTCTCTCTCTCTCTCTCTCTCTCTCTCTCTCTCTCTCTCTCTCTCTCTCTCTCTCTCTCTGTCTCTCTCTCTCTGTCTCTCTCTCTCTCCCTCTCTCCCTCTCTCTGTCTCTCTCTCTCTGTCTCTCTCTCTCTCTCTCTCTCTCTCTCTCTCTCTGTCTCTCTCTCTCTCTGTC
>NC_053133.1:31626561-31631561 GCF_010015445.1 Perca fluviatilis
TGCTACTAAAAGAAGTACCCGTTAGCCGATAACAGGGACTTTTTTTCGTAACGGAAAACCAAAAAAGGCGAGTAGAGTCGAGGCGAGGCGAGCAGGTACCGTGTGATGGAAAAGCGCCATAAGACAGTGGTTCACGTTTATGTTGTGTTTAAACCCCCTACCGCTAGATGGCTATGCTGAGACACACCACTAGTGTCCTCGCCTAGCATTGCCTAACAGTACCTAACAGTGTCTAACAGTGTCTAACAGTGCCTAGCAGTGTCTAACAGTACCTAACAGGGCCTAACAGTGCCTAGCAGTGCCTAACAGTACCTAACAGGGCCTAACAGTGCCTAGCAGTGCCTAACAGTACCTAACAGTGTCTAACAGTGCCTAGCAGTGTCTAACAGTACCTAACAGGGCCTAACAGTGTCTAGCAGTGCCTAACAGTGCCTAACAGTATCTAACAGTATCTAACAGTGCCTAACAGTGCCTAACAGTGCCTAACAGTGCCTAACAGTGTCTAACAGTGCCTAACAGTGCCTAGCAGTGCCTAGTAGTGCCTAACAGTGTCTAACAGTGCCTAGCAGTGCCTAGCAGTGTCTAACAGTGCCTAACAGTCCCTAACAGTGTCTAATAGTGCCTAGCAGTGCCTAGCAGTGCCTAGCAGTGCCTAACAGTGTCTAACAGTGCCTAGCAGTGTCTAACAGTACCTAACAGGGCCTAGCAGTGCCTAGCAGTGTCTAACAGTCCCTAACAGTGCCTAGCAGTGCCTAGCAGTGCCTAGCAGTGCCTAACAGTGTCTAACAGTGCCTAGCAGTGCCTAACAGTACCTAACAGGGCCTAGCAGTGCCTAGCAGTGTCTAACAGTCCCTAACAGTGTCTAACAGTCCCTAACAGTGCCTAGCAGTGCCTAGCAGTGCCTAGCAGTGTCTAACAGTACCTAACAGGGCCTAGCAGTGCCTAGCAGTGCCTAACAGTGTCTAACAGTGCCTAACAGTGCCTAACAGTGTCTAACAGTGCCTAACAGTGCCTAGCAGTGTCTAACAGTCCCTAACGGTGCCTAACAGTGCCTAGCTGTGTCTAGCAGTGCCTAACAGTGCCTAACAGTGCCTAACAGTGCCTGACTTTTTGCTAGAAGCTAACAACATAGCTATGGCTGACCTTTGGCCTACTTTAGCATATCAACATTAGCTCACTAAGAACCTGGGAACCACAATCCCAAACTGGCAGTTTGATTTTCTGTTTACTGTTTGTTGGTAATTGTTTACCTGAAGTAAACTTCTTTGACTTTTATGCACATCATGTCTTTTTTTAAATATTAGTTTTTCCAAATTTATACTTAAAAAAAGTCCCAATATATCACCTTCAGCACAGTATCGAAATATATTGAATCGTGACCCGTGTATCGTGATACGTATCGTATTGCCAGATTCTTGCCAATACACAGCGCTAGTCCCTTTCCCCTGGTGGGGTGTTCAGGTGCCCTGGGAGAACACAGCGCTAGTCCCTTTCCCCTGGTGGGGTGTTCAGGTGCCCTGGGAGAACACAGCGCTAGTCCCTTTCCCCTGGCGGGGTGTTCAGGTGCCCTGGGAGAACACAGCGCTAGTCCCTTTCCCCTTGCGGGCTGTTCAGGTGCCCTGGGAGAACACAGCGCTAGTCCTTTTCCCCTGGCGGGGTGTTCAGGTGCTCTGGAACAACACAGCGCTAGTCCCTTTCCCCTGGTGGGCTGTTCAGGTGCCCTGGGAGAACACAGCGCTAGTCCCTTTCCCCTGGTGGGCTGTTCAGGTGCCCTGGGAGAAGACAGCGCTAGTCCCTTTCCCCTAGTGGGCTGTTCAGGTGCCCTGGGAGAACACAGCGCTAGTCCCTTTCCCCTGGTGGGCTGTTCAGGTGCCCTGGGAGAAGACAGCGCTAGTCCCTTTCCCCTGGTGGGGTGTCCAAGTGTCCTGGGAGAACACAGCGCTAGTCCCTTTCCCCTGGCGGGGTGTTCAGGTGCTCTGGGAGAACACAGCGCTAGTCCCTTTCCCCTGGTGGGGTGTTCAGGTGCCCTGGGAGAACACAGTGCTAGTCCCTTTTCCCCTGGTGGGCTGTTCAGGTGCCCTGGGAGAACACAGCGCTAGTCCTTTTCCCGCGGGCGGGTGTTCAGGTGCCCTGGGAGAACACAGCCTAGTCCCTTTACCCTGGCCGGGCTGTTTCAGGTGCCCTGGGTGAACACAGCTAGTCCCTTTCCCCTGGTGGGATGTTCAGGTGTCCTGGGAGAACACAGCTAGTCCCTTTCCCCTGGTGGGATGTTCAGGTGCCCTGGGACAACACAGCGCTGGTCCCTTTCCCCTTGGGTGGGGTGTTCAGGTTCCCTGGGAGAACACAGCGCTAGTCCCTTTCCCCTGGTGGGATGTTCAGGTGCCCCTGGAGAACACAGCTTAGTCCCTTTCCCCTGGTGGGCTGTTCAGGTGCCCTGGGACAACACAGCTTAGTCCCTTTCCCCTGACGGGGTGTTCAGGTGCTCTGGGAGAACACAGCGCTAGTCCCTTTCCCCTGGTGGGGTGTTCAGGTGCCCTGGGAGAAGACAGCGCTAGTCCCTTTCCCCTGGTGGGATGTTCAGGTGTCCTGGGAGAACACAGCGCTAGTCCCTTTCCCCTGGTGGGATGTTCAGGTGCCCTGGGACAACACAGCGCTGGTCCCTTTCCCCTGGTGGGCTGTTCAGGTGCCCTGGGTGAACACAGCACTAGTCCCTTTCCCCTGGTGGGGTGTTCAGGTGCCCTGGGAGAACACAGTGCTAGTCCCTTTCCCCTGGTGGGCTGTTCAGGTGCCCTGGGAGAACACAGCGCTAGTCCTTTTCCCCTGGCGGGGTGTTCAGGTGCCCTGGGAGAACACAGCGCTAGTCCCTTTACCCTGGCGGGCTGTTCAGGTGCCCTGGGTGAACACAGCGCTAGTCCCTTTCCCCTGGTGGGATGTTCAGGTGTCCTGGGAGAACACAGCGCTAGTCCCTTTCCCCTGGTGGGATGTTCAGGTGCCCTGGGACAACACAGCGCTGGTCCCTTTCCCCTGGTGGGGTGTTCAGGTTCCCTGGGAGAACACAGCGCTAGTCCCTTTCCCCTGGTGGGATGTTCAGGTGCCCCTGGAGAACACAGCGCTAGTCCCTTTCCCCTGGTGGGCTGTTCAGGTGCCCTGGGACAACACAGCGCTAGTCCCTTTCCCCTGACGGGGTGTTCAGGTGCTCTGGGAGAACACAGCGCTAGTCCCTTTCCCCTGGTGGGCTGTTCAGGTGCCCTGGGAGAAGACAGCGCTAGTCCCTTTCCCCTGGTGGGATGTTCAGGTGTCCTGGGAGAACACAGCGCTAGTCCCTTTCCCCTGGTGGGATGTTCAGGTGCCCTGGGACAACACAGCGCTGGTCCCTTTCCCCTGGTGGGCTGTTCAGGTGCCCTGGGTGAACACAGCACTAGTCCCTTTCCCCTGGTGGGGTGTTCAGGTGCCCTGGGACAACACAGCGCTAGTCCCTTTCCCCTGGTGGGCTGTTCAGGTGCCCTGGGACAACACAGCGATGGTCCCTTTCCCCTGACGGGGTGTTCAGGTGCTCTGGGAGAACACAGCGCTAGTCCCTTTCCCCTGGTGGGCTGTTCAGGTGACCTGGGAGAACACAGCGCTAGTCCCTTTCCCCTGGGGGGTGTTCACGTCCCTGGGAAATGAAGCTAGTCCCTTCCTTTCCCGGGTGGGCTGTTCAGGTGCCCTGGGAGAACACAGCGCTAGTCCCTTTCCCCTGGTGGGCTGTTCAGGTGCCCTGGGACAACACAGCGCTGGTCCCTTTCCCCTGGTGGGGTGTCCAAGTGTCCTGGGAGAACACAGCGCTAGTCCCTTTCCCCTGGCGGGGTGTTCAGGTGCTCTGGGAGAACACAGCGCTAGTCCCTTTCCCCTGGTGGGGTGTTCAGGTGCCCTGGGAGAACACAGCGCTAGTCCCTTTCCCCTGGTGGGGTGTTCAGGTGCTCTGGGAGAACACAGCACTAGTCCCTTTCCCCTGGTGGGCTGTTCAGGTGCCCTGGGAGAACACAGCGCTAGTCCTTTTCCCCTGGCGGGGTGTTCAGGTGCTCTGGAACAACACAGTGCTAGTCCCTTTCCCCTGGTGGGGTGTTCAGGTGCCCTGGGAGAACACAGCGCTAGTCCCTTTACCCTGGCGGGCTGTTCAGGTGCCCTGGGAGAAGACAGCGCTAGTCCCTTTCCCCTGGTGGGATGTTCAGGTGCCCTGGGACAACACAGCGCTGGTCCCTTTCCCCTGGTGGGGTGTTCAGGTGCCCTGGGAGAACACAGCGCTAGTCCCTTTCCCTGGTGGGATGTTCAGGTGCCCCTGGAGAACACAGCGCTAGTCCCTTTCCCCTGGTGGGCTGTTCAGGTGCCCTGGGACAACACAGCGCTAGTCCCTTTCCCCTGGTGGGCTGTTCAGGTGCCCTGGGAGAACACAGCGCTAGTCCCTTTCCCCTGGTGGGGTGTTCAGGTGCCCTGGGAGAACACAGCGCTAGTCCCTTTCCCCTGGTGGGGTGTTCAGGTGCCCTGGGACAACACAGCGCT
The DNA here is from genome assembly GCF_010015445.1 of Perca fluviatilis. Lineage (NCBI taxonomy): Eukaryota > Metazoa > Chordata > Actinopteri > Perciformes > Percidae > Perca > Perca fluviatilis. The sequence goes on from NC_053133.1 coordinate 31,631,101, forward strand.
AGTCCCTTTCCCCTGGTGGGGTGTTCAGGTGCCCTGGGAGAACACAGCGCTAGTCCCTTTCCCCTGGTGGGCTGTTCAGGTGCCCTGGGAGAACACAGCGCTAGTCCTTTTCCCCTGGCGGGGTGTTCAGGTGCTCTGGAACAACACAGTGCTAGTCCCTTTCCCCTGGTGGGGTGTTCAGGTGCCCTGGGAGAACACAGCTTAGTCCCTTTACCCTGGCGGGCTGTTCAGGTGCCCTGGGAGAAGACAGCGCTAGTCCCTTTCCCCCTGGTGGGATGTTCAGGTGCCCTGGGACAACACAGCGCTGGTCCCTTTCCCCTGGTGGGGTGTTCAGGTGCCCTGGGAGAACACAGCGCTAGTCCCTTTTCCCTGGTGGGATGTTCAGGTGCCCCTGGAGAACACAGCTTAGTCCCTTTCCCCTGGTGGGCTGTTCAGGTGCCCTGGGACAACACAGCGCGTAG
>NC_053133.1:31634061-31641561 GCF_010015445.1 Perca fluviatilis
GTGTGTGTGTGTGTGTGTGTGTGTGTGTGTCTGTGTATGTATGTGTGTCTCTGTGTGTGTGTGTGTGTGTATGTTGTGTGTGTGTGTGTGTGTCTCTGTGTGTGTGTGTGTGTGTGTGTGTGTGTGTGTGTCTCTCTGTGTATGTATGTTGTGTGTGTGTGTGTGTGTGTGTGTGTGTGTGTCTCTGTGTGTGTGTGTGTGTGTGTGTGTGTGTGTATGTATGTGTGTGTGTGTGTCTGTGTGTGTGTGTGTGTGTGTGTGTGATATATGACTGCTGTCCTGTATCGTCTATTGTTCCCATGGACCGTTTCCCTCCGGACTCAAACACTGAGCTCAGTGTTTCTGGGACACCTGCTGGTGGAAAACCAGCGCTCCCTCAGCGTGGAGGGCTCTAGAGCTCTCATAGAGCTCTCATAGAGCTCTCATAGAGCCCTGCAGTCTGTAATAGAGCCCTGCAGTCTGTACAGGGTCTCTAGAGTCCAGAGCTTCGGAGAAAGTGCACAAAACAATGCTTCAAAAGTGTTTTTAAAAAATTGTTGAAAAAAAGCCTCTGAAAAAGCTTAAAAAGCATCAAAAACGTCAAAAAAACCCTCAAAAGCATAAAAATAACATAGAATAAAGCATCCTATTACTCAGCAGTTGTAGTGGAGTTGTAATGGAGTTTTATTGGAGTTGTAGTGGAGTTGTAGTGGAGTTTTATTGGAGTTGTAGTGGAGTTTTATTGGAATTGTAGTGGAGTTGTAGTGGAGTTGTAGTGGAGTTTTATTGGAGTTGTAGTGGAGTTTTATTGGAGTTTTATTGGAGTTGTAGTGGAGTTTTATTGGAGTTTTATTGGAGTTGTAGTGGAGTTTTATTGGAGTTTTATTGGAGTTTTATTGGAATTGTAGTGGAGTTGTAGTGGAGTTGTAGTGGAGTTTTATTGGAGTTGTAGTGGAGTTTAATTGAATTGTAGTGGAGTTGTGGTGGAGTTGTAGTGGAGTTTAATTGGAATGTAGTGATTTAGGGATTGTGGTGGAGTTTAGTGGTTGTAGGTTTATTGTAGGTTTAGTGAGTTTGGAGTTGTGGTGGGTGAGTTGTGTTTGTTGTGTTGTTATGGTTGTAGTGGATTGTTATTTTGTGTTAGAGGTGTTATGTTTTTTTGTTGAATGAGTATTGGATTATGATTAGTGGGTATTGGTATATGGTATGTTGTAGGGATTGGGTGGTTGATGTATTTATTAGAGTGATTGTATTTTGTGGATGGGTATTGTTGTTGTGTTATTATGTGTAGTGGTTATTGGTTATTTGGTTTGGGTAGGGGTTGTAGTATGAGGGATAGTTGTAGGTTTATGTGTGTTATGATGAGTATGGTTGGTTATTGTTATTGAGTTTGGAGTTTATGTTGTGTGGAGTGTGGTAGTGGATGTGGTTTGGTTTATAGTGGTTGATTGTGGTGTGGTTGTTTGAATTAGATTGTTGTGGGTAGTTAGTGATGTGTGGGTATTTGTTATATTGATTATTATTTTTATGAATTTTGTATGTTGTGGTGTAGTGTTAGGTTTGATTGTTGGTATTGGGTTTGTGTGTGATTTATGTTATGGTTGTGGTTATTGTTGTAGGGTATTGGGATTGATTTAGTGTTATTGATTTAGGGTTTGAAGTGATTTATTGTTTGTGGTCATTGAGTTTTATTGTGTGGGTTTATTGAATTGTGGTTGTAGGGTTTATTGTAGTTATTGAGTAGTGAGGGAGTTAGTAGTGTAGTGTTATTGGTTATTATTTGGTTGTAGGTTTTATGATTTAGGGATATTGGTTATTGTTGTGGTTTATTGATTTATTGAATTGTAGTGGAGTTTATTGGTTGTAGTGGAGTTATTGGAGTTATATTGATAGGGAATTTTATTGGAATTGTTGGAGTTTAGTGGTGTAGGATTTAGGGGTTTTAGTGATTTTGTTTTTGGTTTAGTGGTTAGTGGTTGTAGTGGATTAGAGTTTTAGGGAGTGTAGAGTGTATGTTTATGGTTGTTTATTTTGTATTGAGTTTTATTGAGTTTATTGGAGTGTGTGGTTGTTATTGGTGTGGAATTAAGAGGATTTTATGAGTTTATTGAGTTGTAGGGAGTTAGGGATTGTAGGGTTTTATTGGAGTTGTAGGATTTATTGAGTTTATTGGAGTTGTAGTGAGTTTTATTGTTTATTGATTTATTGAGTTGTGGAGTTTTGGAGTTTATTAATTGTAGTGGAGTTTTATTGAGTTTTATTGGTTTTATTGGAGTTGTAGTGGATTTATTGTAGTTTTATTGGTTGTGTGAGTTAGTTTAGATTAGGAGATAGGTTTAGTGGTTATTGATATATTGGAATATGTTGGTTTTATAGGTAGTGATTAGTATTTAGGGTTTTGGATTTAGTGGAGTTTTAGTAGGTAGTGGAGTTGTGGAGTTTTAGGATGTAGTGTTGTAGTGGATTTTATTGGAGTTTTATTGGAGTTATATTGGAGTTGTAGTGGAGTTTTATTGGAGTTATGGTTGTAGTGGAGTTTTGGAGTTTTATTGAGTTGTAGGGGTTTATTGGAATTGTAGTGGAGTTTTATTGGAGTTGTGTGAGTTTTAGGGAGTGTAGTGGAGTTTTATTGAGTTTATTGGATTTTATTAGTTGTAGTAATTGTGGTTTTATTAATTAGATGTAGATGTAGATAGGTTTAGAGTTTTATTGATTTTATTTTGTTTATTGGTTATTGTTTTATTGGAGTTTATTGAGTTGTGGATTAGGATTATTAGTTGTAGTGGAGTTTTATTGTAGTTTTATTGGAGTTGTAGGAGTATTGAGTTTTATTGGAGTTTTAGTGAGTTTTATTGAATTGTAGTGGAGTTTCATTGGAGTTTATTGGAGTTTTGAGTTATTGGAGTTTTATTGTAGTTTTATTGTAGTTTTATTGGAGTTGTAGTGGAGTTTTATTGTAGTTTTATTGGAGTTGTAGTGGAGTTTTAGTGGAGTTTTAGTGAGTTGTGGAGTTTTATTGGGTTTATTGTTTATTGATTCTATGGAGTTTTGTTGGGTTTAGTGGAGTTGTAGTGATTATTGGTTGTAGTGAGTTTTATTGATTATATTGTTGTAGGGAATTTTATTGGTTGTAGGGAGTTTTAGTGAATTGTGTGGGTTTGTGATGTGGGTTTATGGAGTTGTAGTGGATTTAGTGGATTATTGTTTAGGATTTTAGCTTGTAGTGTTGTGTGTTTAGTGGAATTGTGAGGTGTAGTGGTGTAGGGTAGGTTTATGGTTTTAGTGGTTTAGTAGTTGTGTTGTAGTGGAGTTGTAGTAGTTGTAGTGGAGTTTATTGAGTTGTAGTAGTGTAGTGTTGGGTTTTAGGGTTGTAGTGATTATATTGATTTAGTGAGTTATTGGTTATTGAGTTGTAGTGAGTTGTAGTGGAGTTTAGTGGAGTTTAGTGAGTTAGTAGAGTTGTAGTGGAGTTTTATTGGAGTTTTATTGAGTTGTAGTGATTTATTGGAGGTAGTGTTTAGTGAATTGTAGTGATTTTATTGAGTGTAGTGGAGTTTTATTGTAGTTTTATTGAGTTGTAGTGGAGTTTAGTGATTTATAGAGTTGTAGTGAGTTTTATTGGGGTTTTATTGGAGTTTTATTGAGTTCTAGTGGAGTTTAGTGAGTTGTAGTGGAGTTTTAGTGGAGTTTTATTGGAGTTGTAGTGGAGTTTTATTGGAGTTATATTGGAGTTGTAGTGGAATTTTATTGGAGTTGTAGTGGAGTTTTAGTGGAATTGTAGTGGAGTTTTAGTGGAGTTGTAGTGGAGTTTTATTGGAGTTGTAGTGGAGTTTTAGTGGAGTTTTATTGGAGTTTTAGTGGAGTTTTAGTAGACTTGTAGTGGAGTTGTAGTGGAGTTTTAGTGGAATTGTAGTAGAGTTGTAGTGGAGTTGTAGTGGAGTTTTAGTGGAGTTTTATTGGAGTTTTAGTAGAGTTGTAGTGGAGTTGTAGTGGAGTTTTAGTGGAGTTGTAGTAGAGTTGTAGTGGAGTTTTATTGGAGTTGTAGTGGAGTTGTAGTGGAGTTGTAGTGGAGTTTTAGTGGAGTTGTAGTGGAGTTATATTGGAGTTGTAGTGGAGTTTTATTGGAGTTTTATTGGAGTTGTAGTGGAGTTGTAGTGGAGTTTTAGTGGAGTTTTAGTAGAGTTGTAGTGGAGTTGTAGTGGAGTTTTATTGGAGTTTTATTGGAGTTGTAGTGGAGTTTATTGGAGTTGTAGTGGAGTTTTAGTGGAGTTGTAGTGGAGTTTATTGGAGTTGTAGTGGAGTTTTATTGGAGTTGTAGTGGAGTTTTATTGGAGTTGTAGTGGAGTTGTAGTGGAGTTTTAGTGGAGTTGTAGTGGAGTTTTATTGGAGTTTATTGGAGTTGTAGTGGAGTTTTATTGGAATTGTAGTGGAGTTTTAGTGGAGTTGTAGTGGAGTTTTAGTGGAGTTGTAGTGGAGTTTTATTGGAGTTGTAGTGGAGTTTTAGTGGAGTTTTAGTAGAGTTGTAGTGGAGTTTTATTGGAGTTGTAGTGGAGTTTTAGTGGAATTGTAGTGGAGTTCTATTGGAGTTGTAGTGGAGTTTTAGTGGAGTTTTAGTAGAGTTGTAGTGGAGTTGTACTGGAGTTTTATTGGAGTTTTATTGGAATTGTAGTGGAGATTTATTGGAATTGTAGTGGAGTTTTATTGGAGTTGTAGTGGAGTTTTAGTGGAATTGTAGTGGAGTTTTATTGGAGTTTTATTGGAGTTGTAGTGGAGTTGTAGTGGAGTTTTAGTGGAAGTTTTATTGGAGTTGTAGTGGAGTTTTAGTGGATTTTAGTGGAGTTTAAGTGGAGCTTGAGACTCTGCAGATGTTTTTAATCACATGTTTGAGGGTCTTAACGTGCATGAAAACATGTAACATTTGCTATCGGTCTTGGTTACAACAAAATGGCTCGATAGCGCCCCTTATGGACTTTCAAAGAAGTAGCCCCCGCAGTGCGTTTGACTTAGACGGATGAGATTTGGTGTGCACATGCATCATGACCAGACTTACAAAAAAGCCTCTGGGAGCTCTATCCTAAACCCAACAGGAAGTCAGCCATTTGGAATTTAAAATGCATTTCCCTTAAAGGAAAGTGAGGAGATGTTTGCTGTATGTGACAAAACATATAGTAGCCTAAAAAACGCATCACATCACTTAGAGCACCTTTAAAGGCCTTTTTCCAGCTCAGTTCTAACCTTTGGTAGAGACAGAAAGAAAAGATCCTGGGAACCAAGACTGTAAAGTCCCGGTACTATTTACACTGATATAGGTCAGAAGGTAGGATGGAAGGAGACCTATATTATATATAAAATTCCCAATATTGCCCAGTCCTATTTCACGCGTTCCGAGGCGTCCCGGTGCTACCGCGACATGCAGCTTTGATTTTCAGTTCTGATCGGTCGACAGAAAGATGAAATACTGATTTTTCGTTGGGAACTGGTCCGGTTATTTGTCGTTCTTTTTCTTGTCCTTTAGCCACCCAGGATTTAATACCTGCACAGCCAGGACGGATGAGTTCTCCGTTTAATGTCAGCAAGCCTCGGCGTCACGGAGAGTTAATAAAAGGAGAGGAGAGAGTGATGGAGGAGAGGAGAGGAGAGAGTGATGGAGGAGAGGAGGAGATGACCTTTCTGTGGAGCTGAATAATGAACCAACAGATGGAGAGAAGAAGAGCAGAGCTTTAATGTTTTCGGCGATCCATCCATCATCTCGCCAACGAGTCGCCCCTCACACACCCAGGGACACGTTTTAGTCATCCTAAAAACTCCGTCACCAACGGAGACCTCGGCTGCACGCTGGGTCCCGAAAATCTCTTAAAGGGTTAAAAAAGAGACGAAAAAGTGTAAAACAAATCGTCAAAAGCATCTGATGTCACCGAGTCAAACTAAAAGTGATGTTTTCTCTCTCTCTGTCTGTCTGTCTCTCTCTCTGTCTCCCTGTCTGTCTCCCTCTCTGTCTGTCTCTCTGTCTCCCTCTCTGTCTCACTCTCTGTCTCCCTCCCTGTCTCCCTCCCTGTCTCCCTCCCTGTCTCCTCCTGTCTCCCTCCCTGCCTCCCTCTCTGTCTGTCTCCCTCCCTGTCTGTCTCCCTCCCTCCCTATCTGCCTCCCTCCCTGCCTCCCTCTCTGTCTCCCTCCCTGTCTGTCTCCCTCCCTCCCTATCTGTCTCCCTGTCTCCCTCCCTCTCTGTCTCTCTCTCTGTCTGTCTGTCTCTCTCTCTGTCTCCCTGTCTGTCTCCCTCTCTGTCTGTCTCTCTGTCTCCCTCTCTGTCTCACTCTCTGTCTCCCTCCCTGTCTCCCTCCCTGTCTCCCTCCCTGTCTCCCTCCCTGTCTCCCTGCCTCCCTCCCTGCCTCCCTCTCTGTCTGTCTCCCTCCCTGTCTGTCTCCCTCCCTCCCTATCTGCCTCCCTCCCTGCCTCCCTCTCTGTCTCCCTCCCTGTCTGTCTCCCTCCCTCCCTATCTGTCTCCCTGTCTCCCTCCCTCTCTGTCTCCCTCCCTGTCTGTCTCCCTCCCTGTCTCCCTCCCTTTCTCCCTTTCTCCCTCCCTGTCTCCCTGTCTGTCTCCCTCCCTCCCTGTCTCCCTCCCTGTCTCCCTCCCTCCCTCCCTCCCTGTCTCCCTCCCTGTCTCCCCCTCTACCTGTCTGTCTGACAGTAAGTACCAGGTGGTGGTGGAGGAGGAGCGCCCCCGGAGGCAGCGTAGAGGCAGTGCCGAGATCCTGCGCTGTTACCCGGTACCGGTCCACTTCCAGAACGCCACCGTGCTCAGCTCGCCGTACTACTTCAGCGCCGAGCTGCCGGTCGGCGAGCTGAGAGCCCCCACGCCCTTCTGCATCGGTCAGTCACGCACTCACACTGCTAGTTAGTCTGCTAGTTAGTCTGCTAGTTAGCTGGTTAGTCTGTTTATTAGTTAGTCTGCTAGTTAGTCTGCTAGTTAGCTGGTTAGTCTGTTTATTAGTTAGTCTGCTAGTTAGTCTGCTAGTTAGCTGGTTAGTCCGTTTATTAGTTAGTCAGCTAGTTAGCTGGTTAGTCTGTTTATTAGTCAGTCAGCTAGTTAGCTGGTTAGTCTGTTTATTAGTTAGTCTGCTAGTTAGCTGGTTAGTCTGTTTATTAGTTAGTCAGCTAGTTAGTCTTCTAGTTAGCTGGTTAGTCTGTTTATTAGTTAGTCTGTCAGCTGGTATGTTAGACAGTCAGTTAGGGATTCGTTAGTGATGTCACCTGATTGAAATATTTAGTCACGAACATTACATTAAATAATGATATCTATATGTTGGTCCTTAGTTTAATAGTTTAACAGCCTGTTAACCTGTCTGTGTGTGTGTCTGTGTGTGTGTGTGTGTGTCTATATGTGTGTGTGTGTGTGTGTGTGTGTGTCTCTGCAGGTGATAACCGGACCTACAGCGGTTACTGGAACGCTCCTCTGCTGCCTCATAAGAGTTATGCGATCTACTACCAGGCTGTCAGCACGGCTAACGGGGTAAGGTCAAAGGT
>NC_053133.1:31654061-31659061 GCF_010015445.1 Perca fluviatilis
AGCAGAGGTGACTCTTGGTCTTCCTTTCCTGGGGATGGTTTTTGCGACTGCACTTGGGGAACATTCAAAGTTTTCGCAATTTTTTCCGGACTGACTGACCTTCATTTGTTAAAGTAATGATGGCCACTCGTTTCTCTTTACTTAGCTGATTGGTTCTTGCCATAATATGAATTCTAACAGTTGTCCAATAGGGCTCTCAGCTGTGTATCAACCTGACTTCTGCACAACACAACTGATAGTCCCAACCCCATTAATAAGGGAAAAACTTCCACTAATTAACCCTGAAAAGGCACACCTGTGAAGGTAAAACCATTTCAGGTGACTACCTCATGAAGCTCATTGAGAGAACACCAAGGGTTTGCAGCGCTATCAAAAAAAGCAAAGGGTGGCTACTTTGAGAAATCTAAAATATAAGACATGTTTTCAGTTATTTCACACTTTTTTGTTAAGTACGTAATTCCATATGTGTTCATTCATAGTTTTGATGCTTTCAGGGAGAATCTACAATGTAAATAGTCATGAAAATAAAAAGGAAACACATTGAATGAGAAGGTGTGTCCAAACTTTTGGCCTGTACTGTATGTACATATTAGGGGTGATACGGTTCACCAAACCCATGGTTCGGCTCGTGTCACGGTTTTCGGTTCTGTACGGTTCTTGTTATTTACTTTAACACTCCAGAAATATACTTCAGCATATGATATATAGCTAAAAATTAGCATATTGAATGCATGTTGCACAATGCATAAACACATGCAGTTCTATCTATTGTTTTATATCCGCTGTGACCATAGGTAACATGAGATCCTAAATTTTCCCCCACACCAGACTATATATACGATGCTGGCTCATCCTCCAGCTCCAGCCAGCCTTCCTTATCTCTCCCACCTGACATCTCTACATGGGATGTGACCTGTAGCGCTCGGCTCAGCTCGCCGCCTCTCAAAATCTGAGTAAAATCTTTCAAACTGACCTTTGTTGATCTGAAATGAAGACAGATTCAGGAACTGCATCACGGCCTATTTCTCTCTTCAAATGTTTTCAGAAACACATTTCGGTGAACCATTTTAGTACAATATGAGATCAGATTCTCAACGAGACGCCATTAGAGTCTGTTTTGAAATTCGGGAGCAGCCAGACCCACTTGACGCGTTCGTCCAATCAGCTGCCACGTGTTGCGTTCGTGTTTTAACATCGGTGTGGAAAGTGGCACTACGGCAGGAAGTGGTTAGTGACCATTAACGGTGGACAGAGACAAGCCAACCGAACGGTTCAGATGTTTTTCATGAACCGTACCACCCCCTAATATATAATAGTGATAGACCAATTTTATTGGCCGGCCGATATATCGGGTCGATACGCGGCTGCTGCGTTCGCCGATAGTTTTCTCCCGGCATTATTTACAGACAGGCGTCCATAAAGGCAGCTCTGTGTTGCTGGCGACGCTGCACCCATCCACATGATGCACATTGCACACATAATTTGGGTGATATGAATGTAAGATGATTGCAGAAGTGACACTGATCTGTGTTTTTGTCTATTATTTATAAAAAAAATGGCAGAGCAGATTCCGAAAACTAATCCAGTGTGGCAGGATTTACATTTTTATGATGTAAATTGAGGAGAGCAAAAGCAGTATCGGCTCCAAATACCAGCTCAAGAAAATCAGTCATCGGCTAAGGCTGATGGAAAAACAAAATCTGTATGGGCATCGGCACTAAAAAATCCATATCGGTCGATCCCTAATATATATCTACAGTCCTGTGCCAAGTTGGAAGTGTTAATAGTTTATTTTTATCAATTAACAAAATGCAGTAAATGAACATAAGAGGAATCTAAATCAAATCAATATTTGGTGTGACCCCCCTTTGCCTTCAAGACAGCATCAGTTCTTCTCGGTACACTTGCACAGAGTTTTACAAGGAACTATATATATATATATATATGTGTGTGTGTGGTGGTGTTTGTAGAAGTGTGTAGTAGTGTGTAAAGGCATTACATGTAATTGAACTGGTTTCTGATGTAGCAGCGACAGAGTGAGAGAGAAGGTTTCCACTTTTTCATCTCCGTCACGACCAGTTTAACACACACACACGCACGCACACATACACACACACACACACACACACACACACACACACACACACAGAGACACACACAGAGACAACACACACACACACACTGTGACTGATGGCTGTTGTCAGGTTCAGATTGGGAAAGTGTTGTAGGCGACGTTTTGTCCTGAACGTTTCTCATCTACCGAGTCATCTGGAAGGATATTACATCTGGACACACACACAGAGACACAGGGACACACACACACAGAGACATACGCCCACACACACACACACACACACACACACACACACACACATTGAGCAGGTAATGGATTTTTCATGGGCCTGACATCCCATCACATTATACAGTCAGAAGGACTCGGTCACACCTCCTCTTACAATACAAAACCTCTATCAGAGACCTCAGCGTTTAAGCTCCAGCTGTTAGTCTGCTCTCACACTCACATTACCGCTGGATTCAATTAATAATCTATCAGCTGTTAGTCTGCTCTCACACTCACATTACCGCTGGATTCAATTAATAATCTATCAGCTGTTAGTCTGCTCTCACACTCACATTACCGCTGGATTCAATTAATAATCTATCAGCTGTTAGTCTGCTCTCACACTCACATTACCGCTGGATTCAATTAATAATCTATCAGCTGTTACTCTGCTCTCACGCTCACATTACTGCTGGATTCAGTTAATAATCTATCAGCTGTTACTCTGCTCTCACGCTCACATTACCGCTGGATTCAATTAATAATCTATCAGCTGTTAGTCTGCTCTCATACTCACATTACCGCTGGATTCAATTAATAATCTATCAGCTGTTACTCTGCTCTCACGCTCACATTACCGCTGGATTCAATTAATAATCTATCAGCTGTTACTCTGCTCTCACACTCACATTACTGCTGGATTCAGTTAATAATCTATCATTTGCTTAGAGGAGCTTTTAGTGTGTTTATTGTCCGTTATTACAGCGTACTACCCGCAGAAGGTCTTAAAGGCCTTTTTTCTTATTTCGTCAACAAAGGTGTTCGCAGTATAAAATAAATGCCCTGACGTCATAATTACGTTACGTTCTGTGAGGGTAACATTACAATTAAGACTGCAAGCAATAAGCAACACATAAGCTGAAGAAAACTACAATAATGTGCAATATTGCACATAATATCAGTTAGACCCCCTAGCCCTGATTGGTGCATCTGAACAGTTAGACACCTCCCCTGGCCCTGATTGGTGAATCTGAACAGTTAGACACCTTCACTGGCCCTGATTGGTGCATCTCAACAGTTAGACACTCCCCCTGGCCCTGATTGGTGCATCTTAGTGGTGGATTTTTGCTAATCCCATTCCAGGCTGTAGGTGGAGCCAGAGGAGCTGGATGTAGTTCTACTGGAACATAGGGTCAGTTTCAGCAGAAATGACAAGTCTTACCTACTGCACCTTTAAGGGTTTTTCGTAAAATATTACTACTTTTGGTACAACAGTGTTAGTAGTCCAAACTTTAGTTGATTTATTTGTAACAGACGGTAGTTGAAGTTAAGATAAGGTCCATTGTTGTGATCCGGTTGAGTTGTGATCAGGTAGAGTTGTTATCAGGTTGAGTTGTGGTCAGGTTGAGTTGTGATCCGGTTGAGTTGTGGTCCGGTTGAGTTGTGATCCGGTTGAGTTGTGATCCGGTTGAGTTGTGATCAGGTAGAGTTGTGGTTAGGTTGAGTTGTGATCCGGTTGAGTTGTGATCCGGTTGAGTTGTGATCAGGTTGAGTTGTGATCAGGTTGAGTTGTGGTCAGGTTGAGTTGTGGTCCGGTTGAGTTGTGGTCCGGTTGAGTTGTGGTCAGGTTGAGTTGTGGTCCGGTTGAGTTGTGGTCAGGTTGAGTTGTGGTCCGGTTGAGTTGTGGTCGGTTGAGTTGTGGTCAGGTTGAGTTGTGGTCAGGTTGAGTTGTGGTCCGTTGAGTTGTGGTCGGCGTGAGTTGTGGGTTGAGGTTGAGGGTCCCTTGAGTTGTGGTCAGGTTGAGTTGTGGTCAGGTTGAGTTGTGGTCCGGTTGAGTTGTGGTCAGGTTGAGTTGTGGTCAGGTTGAGTTGTGGTCGGTTGAGTTGTGGTCCGGTTGAGTTGTGGTCAGGTTGAGTTGTGGTCCGGTTGAGTTGTGGTCCGGTTGAGTTGTGGTCAGGTTGAGTTGTGGTCCGGTTGAGTTGTGGTCAGGTTGAGTTGTGGTCAGGTTGAGTTGTGGTCATGTTGAGTTGACTTATTTGAATGTTTTCAGGAGCAGCGACGAGGAAACCAGAACCAGAACAAGAGAAGCAGTCGGATCACACGGTGAAGATCGCCGGGGCCATCGCCGGCATCCTGCTCTTCATCATCATCTTCCTCGGAGTCATCCTGCTGATGAAGAAACGGTAAGAAGATCTCACACACACACACACACACACACACACACACACACACACACACACATAGAGACACACACACTCACACACACACACATACACACACACACACACATAGAGACACACACACACACACACACACACACACATAGAGACACACACACACTCACACACACACATACACACACACACGCACATAGAGACACACACTGTCTGGTGGAGATATGCTGGCTCTATACACGCTAAAAGTCCTGATTATTTACATGGAGTCTGGTGGAGATATGCTGGCTCTATACACGCTAAAAGTCCTGATTATTTACATGGAGTCTGGTGGAGATATGCTGGCTCTATACACACTAAAAGTCCTGATTATTTACATGGAGTCTGGTGGAGTTTGGTGATGGTGATTTCTGGGCTGTTTCATGTTAAACTAAAAGGATCTTACTCTTTAACTAAAAGGTCTATCTCTGGAGGGATCCATCCCATAATGTTGTCAGACACTTAGAATAATAATGTGAGTCTGTCAGCAGCAACAACAGAACTTT
>NC_053133.1:31666561-31681561 GCF_010015445.1 Perca fluviatilis
CTTAATATCACCCTATACCACACACCCACTTAATCCTTATACACCACCCTATATCCTGTAAACACACCCCACAATACCACCTTAACAACCCTATATCCTGTACAACCCCCACATACCACCTTAACACACCACATCCTCACAACCCCCACATACACCTTAAATACTATCCTACACCCACACACCCACATACCACCACCCTATATCCCACCACCCCCACATACCACCTAAAACATCACCCTATATCCTGCAACACCCCCACATACCACCTTAACATCACCCTATATCCTGCACCACCCCCCATACCACCTTTAATATCACCCTATATCCTGCACACCCCCACATACCACCTAACAACCCTATATCCTAACACACCCCCACATACCCACCTAACCACCTATATCCTGTCCACACCCCCACATACCACCTTAACATCACCCTATATCCTGCACACACACCCCCACATACCACCAACATCACCCTATATCCTGCACACTCACCCCCACATACCACCTTAACATCACCCTATATCCTGCACACCCCCCCACATACCACCTTAACATCACCCTATATCCTGCACACCCCCCACATACCACCTTAACATCACCCTATATTGCTGTGAAAATAACAGTGAAATGCTGCGTTATTGACTTTAGACCAGGTTTTTGTTCACCTGAACACACCTCCCTGTAAGACCAGCACGCCCAGAATGCACCTGAACACACCTCCCTGTAGGACCAGCACGCCCAGAATGCACCTGAACACACCTCCCTGTAGGACCAGCACGCCCAGAATGCACCTGAACACACCTCCCTGTAGGACCAGCACGCCCAGAATGCACCTGAACACACCTCCCTGTAGGACCAGCACGCCCAGAATGCACCTGAACACACCTCCCTGTAGGACCAGCACACCCATGGGCACAAGTGCATTTGCAATTTAAAGTGTTCATATTATGCTCATGTTCGGGTTCATAATTGTATTTAGAGGTTATATCAGAATAGGTTTACATGGTTTAATTTTCAGAAAACACCATATTTTTGTGGTACTGCACATTGCTGCAGCTCCTCTTTTCACCCTCTGTATTGAGCTCTCTCCCTGACAGTACCTAGGTAAGGACTACTAGCCAGTCAGAAGCAGAGAATGAGGGTCCTGACAGTACCTAGGTAAGGACTACTAGCCAGTCAGAAGCAGAGTATGAGGGCGTGCCCGGACAGTACCTAGGTAAGGACTACTAGCCAGTCAGAAGCAGAGTATGAGGGCCCTGACAGTACCTAGGTAAGGACTACTAGCCAGTCAGAAGCAGAGTATGAGGGCCCTGACAGTAGCTAGGTAAGGACTACTAGCCAGTCAGAAGCAGAGTATGAGGGCCCTGACAGTACCTAGGTAAGGACTACTAGCCAGTCAGAAGCAGAGTATGAGGGCCCTGACAGTAGCTAGGTAAGGACTACTAACCAGGCGAGCATTATAACGTTTGTCTCTGAAGTAAAGGCTGGACTACAACAGAGCTGTTCGGAGCAGTTTGTGAACAGTGCTTTCTTTTGGAGATGGTAAGTCCCTTTGGGCTTTTTCACTTTGTAAACCTATAACGTGCACAACAAAGATATATAACATAATAAAGGAAAGGGAAATAGCCAAAAAGCGTAATATGAGCACTTTAAAGGGCTTTGCACTGCGCCGGGTGCAGGATAGGGTCCTAAACGTTATTCTATGGTCATGTTGTATGGTCATTAGATTTGGGTTTGAGTGAACTTCTCTGTGGTGCGTTCAGGGACAGGAAACCAGACTGAGTTTTACAAAATTTATTATTTTATTTTTGTCTCTGCAGGAAGTTGGCGAAGAAGAGGAAGGAAACTCTGAGCTCCAGACAGGAAATGACTCTGATGGTCAACAACTCACAACACGCAACGATGGTGGACACACACTCGCACACGCTGAACGGACGCAGTGAGTACACACACACACACACACACACACACGCACACACACATGCATACACACACAACACACACACGCACACACACACACACACACACACACACACACACACACACATGCATACACACACAAACACACACACACGCACACACGCACACACACATGCATACACACACAAACACACACACACATGCATAAACACACAAACACACACATACACACACATGCATACACACATAAACAGACAGACACACACACACACACACACACACACACACACACACACACAGACACATCTTGTGTTTTAGAGAGGTGAAGTAGGGCTGAATGATTTTTGAAAATAATCTAAATGCGATTTATTTCCCCAAATATTGCGATTTAATATGTGATTATTTTTTAAGCTCTTTGTCTTCTGTTATTCAACAAAGACGAGCAATAAATTATTGTCTAGTCTGAACAACACAAGATAAACTAACTGATCTTTCCTGGAGGCCAGAACTGGATGTGATGATGAATTATTATGAATTACATCTTTTATTTAACTACTTCAGTCCCAGTAGTATATATATATATATATATATATATATATACATATATATATTGCCTTTTAACAATATTATTGTTATATTATTATTATACTATATAATAATTCAGCCCTAAAGTGAAGAGAGATGGAAAGATTCAATTCACGGAAGGACAGACAGACAGACAGACAGACAGACAGACAGACAGAGTGACAGAGAGATGGTTTGTGTTCAGCAATGGAAAAAAGGGATTCTGTGGCAGACGGAGAAGGTACTAAGAGTTAGCCGCAGGGAGGATGGAGGAGGGGGGAGGAGGGAGGAGGGGGAGGGAGGAGGGGGGGGATGGAGGATGGAGGAGGCGACCTTCCCTCAGGCGTTTCTCTGACACACTCACTCGTTCTGCTTCTTATTCTTTTACTGCAGGTTTCATATTCATCTCCGTATTCTTAGAATCAACAAAACATCGTTTTCAGAACAAACTTTATTCAAACGGCACGATGCTAAACAACATATACCTGACACCAGTGGTTAACAATGCTGAACAACATATACCTGACACCAGTGGTTAACGATGCTGAACAACATATACCTGACACCAGTGGTTAACGATGCTGAACAACATATACCTGACACCAGTGGTTAACGATGCTAAACAACATATACCTGACACCAGTGGTTAACGATGCTGAACAACATATACCTGACACCAGTGGTTAACGATGCTGAACAACATAGACCTGACACCAGTGGTTAACGATGCTGAACAACATATACCTGACACCAGTGGTTAACGATGCTGAACAACATAGACCTGACACCAGTGGTTAACGATGCTGAACAACATAGACCTGACACCAGTTGTTAACGATGCTAAACAACATATACCTGACACCAGTGGTTAACGATGCTGAACAACATAAACCTGACACCAGTGGTTAACGATGCTGAACAACATAAACCTGACACCAGTAGTGCACGATGCTGAACAACATAAACCTGACACCAGTAGTGCACGATGCTGAACAACATAAACCTGACACCAGTAGTGCACGATGCTTAACAACATAAACCTTACACCAGTACTGCATGATGCTAAACAACATATACCTGACACCAGTGGTTAACGATGCTGAACAACATAGACCTGACACCAGTGGTGCACGATGCTTAACAACATAAACCTGACACCAGTAGTGCACGATGCTGAACAACATAAACCTGACACCAGTAGTGCACGATGCTTAACAACATAAACCTTACACCAGTACTGCATGATGCTAAACAAAATAAACCTGACACCAGTGGTGGAAAAAGTATTCAGATTCTTTACTTCAGTGAAAGTACTAATACCACACTGTAAGTAAACTTTGTCAAAGTAAAAATCCTCCTAAAGAACTCGACGTAGGGCGTTTTTTTTTAGCAAAGTTGACCTTTGTCTAATCTCAAAAAATACAGCGTCTGTTCTATAATGTAAAACAGACTCTAGCAGTTTCAAAGAGGAAGCCAAGACGTGAACATATTCTCACTCTGTGTCAGGATTTAATTCGTGAATGTTTTGGGGAATCACTGACTTTGTTGGGAACTATTTTCAGCGGCGGATGAATCCACATTAGTTGCTGTAGTGATGATGCTGTTTCTCTCCGTCTCTTCTCAGCGGTGTCATCTCCATCCTCCTTCACCCTGAAGACCAACACCATCAGCACCACAGTCCCCAACTCCTACTACCCAGGTAATACCCCCCTCCATCTTTTACCCCAACTCCTACTACTCAGGTAATACCCCTCCATCTATTACCCCAACTCCTACTACCCAGGTAATACCCCCCCCCATCTATTACCCCTATATGAATGCGCCGACACTCACCCGAGTGCGCAGACACTCCGCCCAGTGTGCCGACACTCAACCGAGTGTGCAGACATTGAGCCGAGTGCGCCGACACCCAGCCGAGTGTGCCAACACTTAGCCGAGTGTGCCGACACTCAGCCGAGTGCGCAGACAGTCAGCCGAGTAGACGACACTCAGCCGAGTGCGCCGACATTAGGGGTTCCTTCCTTCTAAGATTGAGAATCGATTCGCAAACTTCAAAAAGCGCTTTTTAAATGTTTTTTTTCCTACAAAACAACCTTGATATCAGCTGTTATCAGACTGCATCGTCATGGTGATAACGTGGCTACGGGTCAGCTGTTATCAGACTGCATCGTCATGGTGATAACGTGGCTACGGGTCAGCTGTTATCAGACTGCATCGTCATGGTGATAACGTGGCTACGGGTCAACAGTTCGGACGCCGGCGGCCGTGAGACTCGTTCTGACCAAAGGACGCCGCGCTCCTTTGGCTCCGGCGCTCTCGGGAACCTGTTCCATTTCTGAGTGGTGATACGCAGCCGCACTTCGTCCATTTTGTCCGCCAGAGACCGCACATTGGCGAGGAAAAATGCTGCGTACTGATAGCTGATAACAGGTTAGCTTTAGCCTTTAGCCTTTAGCCTTTAGCCTTTAGCCTTTAGCCTTTAGCTCTCCGTCTTTGTTTACATTCGGCCTGCCAGCACTTCCTGTTCCTGTCAGCTGGATGCATTTACATTTAGAGATGTAGAGAGCTGACTTTTCCTTCTTTATTTCTATTTCCTATGTCCTGCCTGTCTGTCTGTCTCTCTCTCTCTCTGTTTTTCTGTTTGTCTCTCTGCCTCTCTGTGTCTGTCTCTCTGCCTGTCTGCCTGTCTGTCTCTCTACTTGCCTGTCTGTCTGTCTCTCTCTCTATCTCTTTCTGTCTCTCTCTCTCTCTGTCTGTCTCTCTCTCTGTCTGTCTCTCTGCCTGGCTGTCTGCCTGTCTCTCTGTCTGTCTGTCTGTCTCTCTGCCTGTCTGCCTGTCTCTCTCTCTGTCTGCCTGTCTCTCTGTCTGTCTGTCTGTCTCTCTGCTTGTCTGCCTGTCTCTCTCTCTGTCTGTCTGTCTCTCTCTCTCTCTCTCTGTCTGTCTCTCTGCCTGCCTGTCTGCCTGTCTCTCTCTCTTCTGTCTGTCCCTCTACCCGTCTCTCTGCTGCTGATGCTTCCTGACCACAGATCCCTTCGTACCGACGGCCATTCTGGGTGAGACTCTTTTCTTTCCTTTCCTTCCTCTGTAGGACAGAACGAGAAACACCAGCGTGCACAGACAGGTAGACAGACAGGTAGAGACAGACAGGTGAGACAGAGAGAGAGAAACAGGTGAAAGGATAGACACAGAGAGGATGGAGAGAATGAAAAGAGAAAGAGAGAGTGATATATTGGCTTCCATCCATCCCTGCTTGCTTCTCGTTCGGCTGCTTTTGGTTCTTTGGGTTTAAAACATATTATTTTATTATTTTATTTTTCTCCAAATCCTCCATCTTTGATTATTACGTTTGTTCAGTTTTACAGAATTTTATTTTATATTTTTTTTATATTTTAATTTTTTTCGATTAAAGAGTTTTTGGTTTGATTTGCGTCTCTAGTTTAAAAAAAAAAAAATTTGTTTTATTTTCTGATAATTTTTTTGCCCTTTTTTAATCTATTGTTTTATTTTTGTATTGTTTATTTATTTATGCATTTTTGTAATTCATTCAAAAATATATATATTTTAATTTATATTATATAATATATATCTTATTTATTTATTAATTTTAAATTTTTTAAATAATATTTCGTTATTTTTTGTATTTATTTCCATAATTCTTTTCATTCTATAATTTCCTTTTTATTTATTTATTTATTTTTTTTGTTTAAATTTTTTTGGAAATGACGGTGGGCTTCACTCCATCCCCGCATCCACAACATCCCTGCGTGTCGTGTTGACGTCACATCTGTCTGCATGGACACAACACGCCTCGCGGACGGGGGAGGGATGGGGGTGGGGGTGGCAGGGGGATTTGGGGGGTCTGGTTCTGGGATGTTTCAAGACTCACAAATCCTTAATTTAAACATTAAGTAAACAGGAAGATAAACTAACTCAAACACAATCCTGCAATACAAAGTCTTGAAATCTGTGCTTAAGTTAAGTTAGCTTTAACTTAGCTTCAAGTTGGCTTTATGTTAGCTTCAAGTTGGCTTTAAGTTAGCTTTATGTTAGCTTTAAGTTAGCACCCTTTATTGTTAACTCAAAATATCTTTAACCTGTTGCATTTTGGGGAAATAAATGATTCAAGAACATAAAAAAAGAACAAAATCGCAAAAAAAAAACTTGGAAAAAATGACAAAATATGACTTTTTAAAATTATTTTTTAGTCACAATTTTAGTTTTAAATTCTGACCCAGAAAAACTAAAAGTTGCAGCAGAAGCCAATGTGAGAGTTAACTATTCTAACATCTGTAGAAGAACCATGAACAGTTCTTCAACATTAAAAATCTTACGTAAGAAACGATTATCAGCGTCGTTATCGATCGGTCCGCCGATGTTAAAACTCTCTCCGTCTGATCGCATTAACTCATCGAGACATTTCTCAGACACCAAAACTTTGCTGTCTCTATTTCTTTACGCTTTCTTTCCCAAGCTTTCGACTTTTTTTTGGCCGCTCTTTTTTCCCGCTCTTTTTTCCCGCTCTTTTTTGGCCGCTCTTTTTTCCCGCTCTTTTTTGGCCGCTCTTTTTTCAGCACTTTTTTTGCTGCACTTTTTTTGACGCTCTTTTTTTGCTGCTCTTTTTTGCCGCTCTTTTTTTGCTGCTCCTTTTTGCTGCTCCTTTTTTCCGCTCTTTTTTTGCTGCTCCTTTTTGCCGCTCTTTTTTTGCCGCACTTTTGCGCCATTTCTCTCAAAGCTTTCTTTGGGCGCTTTCTTCCAAATCTTTCGACTTTTTTTTCGACACGTTTTTCCGACGGTATTATTTGACACTGCACATTTCTTTAGTTTTCCAACATTCTTGATGCTTTTTTCAACATTTTGGGGCTTTAAAAAAAAGTTTTTGTCTATTTTTTTGATGTTTTTTTGCTCTACGTTTTCTTTCAATGTTTTTACCGCTTTTTTACCGATGTAAACAACTAAATGTTTCCACTTTAGGCTAAACTTAGTACCTGCTGCGCTAAATGTGCTGCTAAGTTAATGTCCTCTTCTTTTATACAGTCCGTGGTTGAGTCTAAACTCCAAAATAAATCGAGTCTTTCTCAGAATTGAACGCTGAACGAGACATTTCTAGGCAACCAAAACTTTGCTGAAGTGAAAACACTGACAACAGCCAAAAAAAGCCAATTTTTCCGACATTTTTTTCCGACGCTTTTCGAATTTTTTCCACACTTTTATTCGACTCTTATTTCCGACATGTTCAACTTTTCATAAACCGTCTGTTTTCTAGACTCTAGACTTCAGCGCCACCCCTTTCTTATCTTTTTTAACATTTCTAGGCAACCAAAATGTTCCAGTGAACTCTGCCGAAATTTCGTCATTTTTCCCAAAGTGTAAAACAACTAAAAAAGACACGTACATTTTTTTTGTCCCTTTTCCAACTTTTTTTTCAACGTTTAAGCGAAGGTTTTTGATGCTGTCAGCACTTTTTTCCACTATTTTTCCATTTACAACTAAATGTTTCCAGTTTAAACTCAGATGCTAACTGCGCTAAATGTGTTGCTAAGCTAGGTTAATGTCCACTTCTTTTAAACAGCCTGTGGTTGAAAAACTCTAAAATAAATTGAGCACAGAGGCTCATACAAAGTACATCAAACCTAATTAACACACCACACCTCTCTGCTGAACATCAACTATATGTTTCCAGTTTAAACTCAGATGCTAACTGCGCTAAACGTGCTGCTAGGCTAGGTTAATGCCCACTTCTTTTAAACAGTCTGTGCTTGGATCTAAACTCCAAAATAAATCGAGCACCAAGGCTCGTACAGACTGAGAAACCTAACAACCTTAGGCTAAACTCAGATATGCTAACTGCTGTGCTAAATGTGCTGCTAGGCTAGTTTAATGTCCAAGTGAAGGAAGGGGAATGCTAAGAGCAAAACTGTCGCTTAAACTCCTTTTCTCCTCTCTCTTCAGGCTAGCTAAACTGTCGCCAGGTTAGCCGAGGCTACGAGTCCGATACGCTGAGGGAACAGTTAGCCAGGCTAGCCAGGTTAGCTTAGCTTAGGCTAGGAGTAGTTCCTGTCTGAGTCATGCTAGCTGTGTTTAGCCCAGGCTAAAGCTAAAGTTGTTGCTTATACCCTGTCTCCTCTCTCTCCTTCCTATCTTCTATCTTTCTCTGTGTAAAGTGCCCATTAATGGTAAGTGGCTAAATTTGGGGCTAAGGGGGCGGGACTTATGTTGGGGAGGTGGGGGGAGGGGGGGTGTCTGTCACCACTGCGCATGGAGCCACACCCACCACCCACTGTGATGTCATCAGTGCCTCATTTTTAACCCTCTCTGTGAAATTGTGAAAACATCGCAACAATCTTCCTGCCATTTTCCCTTAGAACCAATCAGGTGTTTCCATCTGTCTCCCTCTCTGATTGGTTGCTGTTTGTGTTCTCGTGGTTGTCTCATATCTCGCCGTCCTTTCCGCCGGCGCTGCCATCCCATTGGCCATTTCCTCACCCTCGCCATGATTGGGCTGTTTTGGATTGAGAGTTTCTGATTGGTCAGTCAGCCCCCAGGCTAGCCAATAAGAACAGAGTTAGAGAGTGTAGTGGAAGGTGTGTTTTAAATGTTCTCGTCAGGACTCTGAACTCTCTGCTCTCTTTTCACACTGCAGCTGCAAGAACCCGGACCACATCTGGACCGTAGACTAGCTCTGGGTCTGGGTCTGGTTCTGAGTCTGGACCGTAGACTGGGTCTGGGTCTGGACCGTAGACTGGGTCTGGGTCTGGTTCTGGCATGCTCAGATTTAAACGGTCTACCGCATAACGTGTCTTACTAAAATTTGTGAAATCCATAAAATAATGGAAATCATGAATCAAAAACGTTGTAGCTATCTATGATTGTTTGATTGCTAACGTTAGCTCAAAACGGCGTTAGCATCTTGTCGGCTACTTGTCGCAAAGTGACGCATGTGCGACTCACATCGGGTAGTAATCATGTTTCCTAACCGCGTGTAAGGTGTCTCCCCCTGCAGGAATTCAGATATAATGCAGGTTTAAGGTGTCTCCCCCTGCAGGAATTCAGATATAATACAGGTTTAAGGAGTCTCCCCCTGCTGGAATTCAGATATAATGCAGGTTTAAGGAGTCTCCCCCTGCTGGAATTCAGATATAATGCAGGTTTAAGGAGTCTCCCCCTGCAGGTAGTCAGATATAATGCAGGTTTAAGGAGTCTCCCCCTGCAGGAATTCAGATATAATGCAGGTTTAAGGAGTCTCCCCCTGCTGGTAGTCAGATATAATGCAGGTTTAAGGAGTCTCCCCCTGCTGGAATTCAGATATAATGCAGGTTTAAGGAGTCTCCCCCTGCAGGAATTCAGATATAATGCAGGTTTAAGGTGTCTCCCCCTGCTGGTAGTCAGATATAATGCAGGTTTAAGGAGTCTCCCCCTGCTGGTAGTCAGATATAATGCAGGTTTAAGGTGTCTCCCCCTGCTGGTAGTCAGATATAATGCAGGTTTAAGGAGTCTCCCCCTGCTGGTAGTCAGATATAATACAGCTTTAAGGTGTCTCCCCCTGCAGGAATTCAGATATAATGCAGGTTTAAGGAGTCTCCCCCTGCTGGTAGTCAGATATAATACAGCTTTAAGGTGTCTCCCCCTGCTGGTAGTCAGATATAATGCAGGTTTAAGGAGTCTCCCCCTGCTGGTAGTCAGATATAATACAGCTTTAAGGTGTCTCCCCTGCTGGAATTCAGATATAATGCTGGTTTAAGGAGTCTCCCCCTGCTGGTAGTCAGATATAATGCAGGTTTAAGGAGTCTCCCCCTGCTGGTAGTCAGATATAATACAGGTTTAAGGTGCCTCCCCCTGCAGGAATTCAGATATAATGCAGGTTTAAGGAGTCTCCCCCTGCAGGAATTCAGATATAATACAGCTTTAAGGAGTCTCCCCCTGCTGGTAGTCAGATATAATACAGGTTTAAGGAGTCTCCCCCTGCAGGAATTCAGATATAATGCAGGTTTAAGGAGTCTCCCCCTGCTGGAATTCAGATATAATGCAGGTTTAAGGTGTCTCCCCCTGCTGGTAGTCAGATATAATGCAGGTTTAAGGAGTCTCCCCCTGCAGGAATTCAGATATAATACAGGTTTAATGTGTCTCCCCCTGCTGGTAGTCAGATATAATACAGCTTTAAGGAGTCTCCCCAGCTGGTAGTCAGATATAATACAGGTTTAAGGAGTCTCCCCCTGCAGGAATTCAGATATAATACAGCTTTAAGGAGTCTCCCCCTGCTGGTAGTCAGATATAATACAGGTTTAAGGAGTCTCCCCCTGCAGGAGTTCAGATAGAATGCAGGTTTAAGGACCTTCAGCGTTGGCTCCAGACCCAGATCCAGTATTTTTACACTCTTGATTGGTATTCTTTCTTTTTTTGCTTCTTTTGTTTACGGCAGCAGTGTGAACAGAAACCAGGGCCAATCACCATCCTCTCTCCAGTCACGTGATGTGTGTCCCATTCATCTGTGTTGTCGTAGTAACAACAACAACAACAACATTAGGGTTTAATGTCAGCATCTCAGAAATCATCGGTTTCGATCTGAGATATTACAGATACAGGAGCTCTAGACCACACTCTATAATTATATAAATATAACTATAATTTGCACAGTAATCAGTTAATCTGACGGGTAGCATGGAATTCAAAAACGAAAATGAGAAATAAATGTGTTTAACTGAAACCTGATGTCAGGTAAAATAAAACTGTTTTCACACAAATCCTGTCCCTTGATTTGTGTGTTTTTTTAAGGTTGTTGTAGCTTTTTCCAACTTTTGTCGTTTCTTTCAACACTTTTTAGTTTTTATTGATTTAAAAAATACTTTACATTGCTTTTTTTGTCGCTTTCTTAAAGTTTTTTTTAAAGCTCTCATCGTTTTCCAACCCGTTCTACAGCATAGTGCCATACGATGCCTCTGTATGTCTGTATCTGTTTGTCCGGTCCACCCAACATAACGCTACGTCCTGTCTCTTCTGGTCCTCTACATGCTGCTGTGTGGCCCCCCCTGCAGACGACAGCCACACCATGACGAGCGAGACCAGCAGCCTGGTCCAGTCCCACTACAAGCAGCGGGAGTCTGAGCGCGAGGCGCCCCCCTACCAGACGGGACAGCTGCACCCGGCCATCCGCGTGGCCGACCTGCTGCAGCACATCACGCAGATGAAGTGTGCCGAAGGCTACGGCTTCAAGGAAGAGTACGAGGTGAGGGCCGCACGCACGCACAAAAAACAACAAACGAAACAAGATAATGACGCGCACACACGCACGCAATTAGATGCACACACATGATGCAATAACAACACGCACACATGATGCACACGCACGCACACATAAACACACAAGATACGCACGCACACACGCACATACGCACACACACACACGCACACACACACAAGATACGCAGCGCACATCGACGCAACACGCGACACGCATTACGCCATTACACGCAAAATAATAACAAGATACGCATGCACGCACGGTCACACGCACGCATGCACACACACAAGATACGCACGTATGCATGCATGCACGCACACACGCACATGAGGCACACGCACGCACGTATGTACCCACACAAACGATGCACATGCATGCACACATACACATATGCAAGCATGCACGCGCGCACATGATGTGCACATACATGATGCACACGCACACATACATACGCACACACACACATGATGCACACACACAAGATACGCACGCATGCATGCACACACGCACATGATGCACACACAAGATATGCACGCACACACGCACGCATGCACGCAAGAAACACACACACACTTACATGATGCACACGCACACATACGCACGCATGCACACACACACAAGATATGCACGCACACACACACGCATGCACGCAAGATACACACACACATGCACATGATGCACACGCACACATACGCACGCAGACACGCACATGATGCACACACAAACATACGCACGCACATACACATGCACATGATGCACACGCACACATACGCACGCACACAATGCACACGCACGCACTCACATGATGCACACATACGCACATACACACGCACATGAGGCACACGCACGCACGTATGTACGCACACAAACGATGCACAAACGATGCACACATACACATATGCAAGCATGCATGCGCGCACATAATGTGCACATACATGATGCACACGCACACATACATACGCACACACACACATGATGCACACACACAATATACGCAGGCACACACACGATGCACATGCACGCACATACACACGCACATGCACACGCACACACACACACACACACGTGTTGTGGTACCACATATATAAACTAGTACCGAGCCCGTCTAGAATGGGCCTGTTTGGAACAGGCCGTTGCTTGGCCTGTGGTGTTGCTGCTTGCAGAGGTCTCCAGAACCAAATAATTCCCCAAAATGACTTACACAAGGATCCCCAAAGCTCTTAATACGCAACCACACTGTGTAGTCCACTACTGACTTACTGAGGAAACATTCTACTACTACATTTACCTGACAGATTCAGAATTTATTCATAAAATATAACAGTAAAAATGTAAAAATTTACTTTTACTGAGTTTCCTCTCAGCGAAATGAGTGAATTTAAGCTGTGCTTTTATTGTGAAGGGCAGACATGATGTCAGCCTGTTCCCCCAATCGTTACTGGGCGGTCAATTAGTTTATTAATATCCAACGCTGTCAAAAAACTGTTAGCTAAGAAACCAGGCCTGTAGTAGATTGGAAGACCAGTTCATGAGACAGCGAGTTATAGATAGTCATATATAGTTAAATAGAGTTAAATATAGTTATATATAGTTATAGATAGTTATATGTAATTAAATAGAGTTAAATATAGTTATATATAGTTATATATAGTTAAATAGAGTTAAATATAGTTATATATAGTTATAGATAGTTATATATAATTAAATAGAGTTAAATATAGTTATATATAGTTATAGATAGTTATATGTAATTAAATAGAGTTAAATATAGTTATATATAGTTATATATAGTTAAATAGAATTAAATAGAGTTAAATATAGTTATATATAGTTAAATAGAATTAAATAGAGTTATATATGGTTATAGATAGTTATATATAGTTAAATATAGTTATATATAGTTATATATAGTTATATGTAATTAAATAGAGTTAAATATAGTTATATATAGTTATAGATAGTTATATGTAATTAAATAGAGTTAAATATAGTTATATATAGTTATATATAGTTAAATAGAATTAAATATAGTTAAATATAGTTATATATAGTTATATATAGTTAAATAGAATTAAATAGAGTTATATATAGTTATAGATAGTTATATATAGTTATAGATAGTTAAATAGAGTTAAATATAGTTATATAGAGGTATAGATAGTTATATATACGTAGAAACGGGCTCTGGCGAGGAGATGACCATCGGACTGTTGGGACCGTGAAGACGCCAGGATGCAGAGCTCATTTTTAGGAAGCTGAGTTTGACATTTGTCACTTTAAAAGCTTCAAAAACACACAGAGGGAAAAGGAACAGTGGACCTGGATGGCTCGTTTCGTTACCGATCAATAGTTGTGATTATTATTCAGTCTGTCAGCGCCCAAGGAGACGTTTTCTGATCCGATCGCTTCCAAACCAAACAGGATTCAACAGAACGGAGGAAAAAATTATAATTAATGATCGATTCAGCTCCAATCACAAGCAGGAAGAACACAGTAAACACACGGCTAACGTTCAATAACTGTGTGTGTGTGTGTGTGTGTAATTGTGTGCGTGTGCACTCCACATGTTTACCCGTTTTCATCAGGAGAAAGTTACTAATGGATGTTACTTACCTGAACACACACACAGATGGACATACATTATAGATCTTCCCTCTAGCTAATGGCCTAAAAATGTGTGTGTGTGTGTGTGTGTGTGTGTGTGTGTGTGTGTGTGTGTGTGTGTGTGTGTGTGTGTGTGTGTGTGTGTGTGTGTGTGTGTGTGTGTCTGCCCTCAGGGTTGATCCATTATACATGCACACTCAGAGTATTTTCACCCTCCATTTGCAGAAAGTTAGCGGTTAGGAGTTCTTTCAGTTTCTGTCTGTCTGTCTGTCTGTCTTTCTGTCTGTCTCTCTCTCTCTGTCTCTCTCTCTCTCTCTCTCTGTCTCTCTGTCTCTCTCTCTCTCTGTCTCTCTCTCTGTCTCTCTCTCTCTCTGTCTCTCTCTGTCTCTCTCTGTCTCTCTCTCTCGTTCTGTCTGTCTGTCTCTCTCTCTGTCTGTCTCTGTCTCTGTCTGTCTGTCTGTCTGTCTGTCTGTCTGTCTGGTGGATTAATCTCCAGATGAATAGATTAGTATTTTGGTCTCTTAAGAACAGCCCTTCCTTCCTGTGGTTTTAATTCTACTGTGCAGATTATATAATATAATCCAATGACTGAACTACTGATCTCTGCTGTTAGCATCTCTGCTGTTATCATCTCTGATGTTAGCATCTCTGGTGTTAGCATCTCTGGTGTTA
>NC_053133.1:31689061-31691561 GCF_010015445.1 Perca fluviatilis
AGGTCCCATGAGATGGTGCTCTTTGGATGCTTTTGTATAGACCTTAGTGGTCCCCTAATACTGTATCTGAAGTCTTTTAAATAGACCTTAGTGGTCCCCTAATACTGTATCTGAAGTCTCTTTTATATAGACCTTAGTGGTCCCCTAATACTGTATCTGAAGTCTCTTTTATATAGACCTTAGTGGTCCCCTAATACTGTATCTGAAGTCTCTTTTATATAGACCTTAGTGGTCCTCTAATACTGTATCTGAAGTCTCTTTTATATAGACCTTAGTGGTCCCCTAATACTGTATCTGAAGTCTCTTTTATATATACCTTAGTGGTCCCCTAATACTGTATCTGAAGTCTCTTTTATATAGACCTTGTGAGTTCCCCTAATACTGTATCTGAAGTCTCTTTTATATAGACCTTAGTGGTCCCCTAATACTGTATCTGAAGTCTCTTTTATATAGGCCTTAGTGGTCCCCTAATACTGTATCTGAAGTCTTTTAAATAGACCTTAGTGGTCCCCTAATACTGTATCTGAAGTCTCTTTATATAGACCTTAGTGGTCCCCTAATACTGTATCTGAAGTCTCTTTATATAGACCTTAGTGGTCCCCTAATACTGTATCTGAAGTCTCTTTATATAGACCTTAGTGGTCCCCTAATACTGTATCTGAAGTCTTTTTTATATAGACCTTAGTGTCCCCCTAATACTGTATCTGAAGTCTCTTTTATATAGGCCTTAGTGGTCCCCTAATACTGTATCTGAAGTCTCTTTTATATAGACCTTAGTGGTCCCCTAATACTGTATCTGAAGTATCTTTATATAGACCTTAGTGGTCCCCTAATACTGTATCTGAAGTCTCTTTTATATAGGCCTTAGTGGTCCCCTAATACTGTATCTGAAGTCTCTTTTATATAGACCTTAGTGGTCCCCTAATACTGTATCTGAAGTCTTTTAAATAGACCTTAGTGGTCCCCCTAATACTGTATCTGAAGTCTCTTTTATATAGACCTTAGTGGTCCCCTAATACTGTATCTGAAGTCTCTTTTATATAGACCTTAATTGGTCCCTAATACTGTATCTGAAGTCTCTTTTATATAGACCTTGGTAGGTCCCCTAATACTGTATCTGAAGTCTCTTTTATATAGACCTTAGTGGTCCCCTAATACTGTATCTGAAGTCTCTTTTATATAGGCCTTAGTGGTCCCCTAATACTGTATCTGAAGTCTTTTAAATAGACCTTAGTGGTCCCCTAATACTGTATCTGAAGTCTCTTTATATAGACCTTAGTGGTCCCCTAATACTGTATCTGAAGTCTCTTTTTATAGACCTTTAGTGGTCCTCTAATACTGTATCTGAAGTCTCTTTATATAGACCTTAGTGGTCCCCTAATACTGTATCGGAAGTCTCTTATATAGACCTTAGTGGTCCCCTAATACTGTATCTGAAGTCTCTTTTATATAGACCTTAGTGGTCCCCTAATACTGTATCTGAAGTCTTTTAAATAGACCTTAGTGGTCCCCTAATACTGTATCTGAAGTCTCTTTATATAGACCTTAGTG
Organism: Perca fluviatilis; assembly: GCF_010015445.1. Classification (NCBI taxonomy): domain Eukaryota; kingdom Metazoa; phylum Chordata; class Actinopteri; order Perciformes; family Percidae; genus Perca; species Perca fluviatilis. The sequence goes on from NC_053133.1 coordinate 31,690,613, forward strand.
GTCCCCTAATACTGTATCTGAAGTCTCTTTTATATAGACCTTAGTGGTCCCCTAATACTGTATCTGAAGTCTCTTTTATATAGGCCTTAGTGGTCCCCTAATACTGTATCTGAAGTCTCTTTTATATAGACCTTAGTGGTCCCCTAATACTGTATCTGAAGTCTCTTTATATAGACCTTAGTGGTCCCCTAATACTGTATCTGAAGTCTCTTTATATAGACCTTAGTGGTCCCCTAATACTGTATCTGAAGTCTCTTTTATATAGACCTTAGTGGTCCCCTAATACTGTATCTGAAGTCTCTTTATATAGACCTTAGTGGTCCCCTAATACTGTATCTGAAGTCTCTTTATATAGACCTTAGTGGTCCCCTAATACTGTATCTGAAGTCTCTTTATATAGACCTTAGTGGTCCCCTAATACTGTATCTGAAGTCTCTTTTATATAGACCTTAGTGGTCCCCTAATACTGTATCTGAAGTCTCTTTATATAGACCTTAGTGGTCCCTTGACCAACTGCCACTTTGCTCGTTTGAAAGCCATGATGTCTCTCTCTCATGGGGGGGCCAAATTCTCTGGGTGGGCAAAGCAGAGAAAGGGAAGGTAACCTTTCCCCTTATGACCTCATAAGGAGAAGATTCCTGATTGGTCCATCTGAGCTTTCATTTTCTCAAAGGCAGAGCAGGATACCCAGGGCTCGGTTTACACCTATCACCATTTCTAGCCACTGGGGGACCATAGGCAGGCTGGGGGAACTCATATTAATGTTAAAAAACCTCATAAAGTGACATTTTCATGCCATGGGACCTTTAAACTGAAAGCAAAATGAAAGGAACTTAATTTATTGAAAGAAATATACTAATGCTATCAGTTAAATGCGTTATTAACAGCGTCAGTGTTTTTATCGTGAGATTAACGTTCTTTTTGGCCGAGCAAACTTTGTAGTTCTTTC
>NC_053133.1:31696561-31697812 GCF_010015445.1 Perca fluviatilis
CAGACAGACAGAGAGAGACAGACAGAGAGAGAGAGAGGAGAGAGAGACAGACAGAGAGAGAGACGGGCAGAGAGAGACAGACAGACAGAGAGAGACAGACAGAGAGAGAGAGACGCGCATAGAGACAGAGAGAGGACAGCAAGAAAGAGAGCAGACAGAGAGAGAGAGAAACAGAGAGAGAGGGCAGAAGAGAGACGAGCCAGAGAGAGAGGGAAAGAGAGAGAGAGAGTCAGCAGGAGAAAGAGAGACGAAGCAGAAAGATACAGGAGAGTCAGACAAGAGAAGGCAGAGAGAGGAGAGAGCAAGAGAGAGAGAGAGCAAGAGGAGAGACACACACACCCACAGACGCACACACACACAGACACACACCTGCAGGACGTGCTCCCGGTCCCAGCTCTCATTACCCAGAAGGCACCTGGGATCTGTTCCCTCTCCAGGAGCGCTGCAGAGGGGATTCTGGGATAGATCCCGGACTGAGTTATTCCTCTATCTTTTACTGCTACACTACACACACTACACACACACACGCACACACACACACACACACACACACACACACACGCACACACACACACACACACACACACACACACACACACACAGTACACACACTACACACATCAATGCTTACACACAGTAACACGACACACACAGTAACACAGTAGGAAGTCCACTATTACAGCCTATTGGCCTTCTCTTTTTCACCTCGTTGGTTACCGTGGTAACAGTGTGATTAGCTCAATGTGGTGGCTGTTAATGGGATTTTAATTTCAGCTTCTTTTTGTTCTTTTGGTATGGTTCTCTTTTCACTAGCGACTGACTTTTTCCAATTTTAAATGTTTTTGTGTGTAGTGTGTCTGTGTGTCTCTGGTGTATGTATGTATGTGTATGTATGAATGTATATGTATGGCGTGTGTCTATGGTATGAAGTGTGTGTGTGTGCTGTGTGTGTGTGTATGTTAGTGTCTATATGTGTATTTTTTGTGTTTGTGTGTTACACTGTGGTGTGTGTGTGTGTGTGTGTGCGTGTGTGTATGTGTGTGTGTGTGTGTGTGTGGTGGTGTGTGTTTATGTGTGTTACTATGGGTGTGTGTGTGTTTGTGTGTGTGTGTGTGTGTGTGTCTGCCTGTGTGTGTGATTTTATGTTGTTATTTGTGTGTGTGTGCTCTATGTGTGTGTTTTCCTTGTGTGTGTGTGTTTTGACCAATGTGACCCTGTTATTGTGTGTGACTGTGTCAGCAATACATGGCA
>NC_053134.1:5000-45000 GCF_010015445.1 Perca fluviatilis
TTCCCCCCTCTCATTCGCCCTGCTCTGGCGTTCCCCCCTCTCATCTCATTCCCCCTGCTCTGGCGTTCCCCCCTCTCATTCCCCCCTGCTCTGGCGTTCCCCCTCTCATTCGCCCTGCTCTGGCGTTCCCCCTCTCATTCGCCCTGCTCTGGCGTTCCCCCCTCTCATTCCCCCTGCTCTGGCGTTCCCCCCTCTCATCTCATTCGCCCTGCTCTGGCGTTCCCCCCTCTCATTCGCCCTGCTCTGGCGTTCCCCCCTCTCATCTCATTCCCCCTGCTCTGGCGTGTCCGAGCCCCTAAACCAGAGACATTAGGAAACACTTCTGACCCGTTTAGGTTGTGTTTCAAACGCCGACACTGACGCCATCGTCTCTCCTCCTGATTGGCTCGTATCCTAGCCAGGTAAACCCTGACCAAACTTCGGCAAACTTGAGATTTGCTGCAAGTCAGTCTGGCCAAGAGCCATTCACGCCCCTTTCCAGTTTCTCCAACTCAAGGCACCAATCACAACGGTTGAGGCGGGCTTTAGACCAATCACAACGGTTGAGGCGGGCTTTACACCAATCACAACGGTTGAGGCGGGCTTTAGACCAATCACAACGGTTGAGGCGGGCTTTAGACCAATCACAACGGTTGAGGCGGGCTTTACACCAATCACAACGGTTGAGGCGGGCTTTAGACCAATCACAACCGTTGAGGCGGGCTTTACACCAATCACAACGGTTGAGGCGGGCTTTAGACCAATCACAACGGTTGAGGCGGGCTTTAGACCAATCACAACGGTTGAGGCGGGCTTTAGACCAATCACAACAGTTGAGGAAGGCTTTACACCAATCACAACCGTTGAGGCGGGCTTTACACCAATCACAACAGTTGAGGAAGGCTTTACACGATGACGATAGCGCAGCAACGTTAAATCGTCATCTCCTTCATCGCTCTGATTGGTTGAACGACTATCGAATGCGCCCAGAGGCATTTGAGTCGTGTCCGTTGGTGACGCCCCTTTGGAAATGGGCTGTGAATGAAGCTTCCCCAGACCCCCCCACTCTCGGTTACAACTGAGAAGGTCTGGGGTCAGACAGGCTCGTCCTATCGGCCACTTTGGGCTTAAAAACCAAAAGGTAGCGCTGGAGGTGGAGCCCTGCTGGACCAACACGAGATAACAGTGTATGTATATGTATATGTATATGTATATATAAACCTTTATGACTGAGCGTCACTGTGAGGAAACATTAAACGTTTAAAGGGAACTCTGGGTAATGAAGTACTTCAACAGATAACACACGTGAAGAAGAAGGAACTTCACCTGGAGAACCAGAAGAAGAAATAAACAGATGTTTAAATCAAACTCAGACTGGACCCGAAGGACAACACAAGGATTATGTACTTCCGTTTACTTTGTTGAGAATTGCTTTTTTTAATCTTTTAAAGTAAGTAAGTAAAGTTTATTTCTAGAACACATTTAAACAGTTTAAGCTGACCAAAATGCTGTACAAACAAGAACTAAGGTGCTGTATTAACCCTTGTTTAGAGAGCAATTCTCAACAAAGTAAACAGAAGTACATAATCCTTGTGTTGTCCTTTGGGTCACTGGGACCCGAAGGACAACACAAGGGTTAACACATCTGTCAGTAGGGCTGGATAGAGGTACCAATACACACACACAGAGAGACACACACACAGAGAGACACACACACACACACACACACACACACACACACACACACACACACACAGAGACACCCACATACAGAGAGACACAGAGACACCCACACATAGGGAGACACACAGACACACACACACACACACAGAGACACCCACATACAGAGAGACAGACACACACACATAGGGAGACACACAGAGACACACACACACACAGGGAGACAGACACACACACATAGGGAGACACACAGACACACACACACACAGAGAGAGACACCCACATACAGAGAGACAGACACACACACATAGGGAGACACACCCACATACAGAGAGACAGACACACACACATAGGGAGACACACAGAGACACACACACACAGGGAGACACACAGACACACACACAGAGAGACACACACACACACACAGAGACAGACAGACACACACATACAGAGACACACACAAAGGGAGAACACATACACAATAAAAACACAGAGACAGACACACACAGAGACACACACAGAGACACACACAGACACACACACAGAGACAGACACAGAGACAGACACACACAGAGACAGACACACAGAGACACACACAGAGAGACACACACAGAGACAGACACACAGAGACAGACACAGAGACAGACACAGAGAAAGACACAGACACACAGACACAGACACACAGAGACAGACACACAGACACAGACACACAGAGACAGACACACAGAGACAGACACACAGAGACAGACACAGAGACACAGACACATACTCTGCAGATGGTGTGTTTGTGTGTGATTATAAAACAGTAAATTAAATCTGGTTTCTGTGTGAATATGGACATTGAGGAGGAAACATGTAACATTAAACATTCACAGGGAATAATGGGTAATGTAGTTCTTCATAAAACTGATTTGTAGTTCTTGAGTTGAAATTAAACTATTTTGCTGCTTCAGACTCAGTTTGGTTCCTTCGAGGAGATTTCTCTGTTCGTTTAAATAAAGAAATACTGAAACACAGATGTTTGGCAGATGTTTAATGACTGAAATAAGTTCATCATCGATACATCATTCAGATCAATTAACCGATCAATATGCACCAGAAGTCATATTAATAATAATTATAATGTGAACATGATTCAGGTTTTACTTTTCAAATCCAAACTAAATATTTACAGTTTGAGAGAAAAAGAACAAAAAGGCAAAAATGAACTAATTTCATTAATTACAATATTAATATTAGTTACATTCACTGAGTTCAGTCTGATATAAAAAATACCTTAATCTGCTCTGATGTTACAAAGATTTATCGTTTAAATAAAAACAAAATGGAATAAAACATTTCTTTATTTTCATTACAATTAAAAACATAAAAGTAACTTCTGTTTATTTCCACCCTGGACCCTCTGTCTCCACGTTTCTGATGGAACAACAATCTCTGAAACTGGTCCAGTATTAAACCAGAACCAAGCTGTTATATTTACCTTAATCCCTCCCCACCAGACTCCATGTAAATAATCAGGACTTTTATCATCGTAAAACACCCTTCATTCAAAGTGGACAGAAACTAAATAAAAAAATCAAAAGCCGTCTTGGTTCATCTTTCCACTGTTCCAACAATCACCACTCTGGTTTGGTTGGAATAAACCCTCAATTCACCCATTTACATGTGGAGATATGCTGGCTCTATACATGCTAAAAGTCCTGATTATTTACATGGAGTCTGGTGGAGATATGCTGGCTCTATACACGCTAAAAGTCCTGATTATTTACATGGAGTCTGGTGGAGATATGCTGGCTCTATACACACTAAAAGTCCTGATTATTTACATGGAGTCTGGTGTAGTTTGGTGATGGTGATTTCGGGGCTGTTTCATGTTAAACTAAAAGGATCTTACTCTTTAACTAAAAGGTCTATCTCTGTAGGGATCCATCCCATAATGTTGTCAGACACTTAGAATAATAATGTGAGTCTGTCAGCAGCAACAACAGAACTTTTAGTGACTAACTGCTGCTGAACATTAGTCCTGTAGGGTTACATTACAGCTCGGTTCTGGTTTAATACTGGACCAGTTTCAGACACTCAGACATGGAGACAGAGAGTCCAGGGTGGGACAAACTAAACAAAATGACCCTTTAACTTTTAGTTTTAAACAAAATAAAAACTGGTTTTCTAAATCTTAAATGATATGAAACACAAAGCTGAAAATGAAAAACATTAAATGTAATCCTGTGTGGAGTCACATGGTCAGCGAGTGTTGAGTACTGTGTGCAGATCTGCGGGCAGCGAGCCGGTAACCATGGCGATGAATCCGTCCAGTTTCTCTAAAACGCCGTCCTTCACCTGCAGCTGCTGCCGCCGAGCTTTACTCTGAAACACAGGCACCACTTCCTGTTAGCATTATGGTCTGTATCAGGCACCACTTCCTGTTAGTATTATGGTCTGTATTAGTATAAGTCCGGGTCTATACAGAAATCCTGGAGGTAAATTGAATACCTTTTAATACCATTTTAATACCTTCTCAGTATTTATTAAAACCATGACGCCATTGAGTTGCAGGTTTAAACAGCAACACGTTTTCTAACCATTAAACGGAGTTTGAGATTTATAAAACTACACCTCTAGGCCGATAGAACAACTAAAACTACACCTCTAGGCCGATAGAACAACTAAAACTACACCTCTAGGCCAATAGAACAACTAAAACTACACCTCTAGGCCAATAGAACAACTACACCTCTAGGCCGATAGAACAACTAAAACTACACCTCTAGGCCAATAGAACAACTACACCTCTAGGGCCGATAGACAACTAAAACTACACCTCTAGGCCGATAGAACAACTACACCTCTAGGCCGATAGAACAACTAAAACTACACCTCTAGGCCAATAGAACAACTACACCTCTCGGCCAATAGAACAACTACACCTCTAGGGCCGATAGAACAACTAAAACTACACCTCTAGGCCAATAGAACAACTACACCTCTAGGCCGATAGAACAACTAAAACTACACCTCTAGGCCAATAGAACAACTACACCTCTAGGCCGATAGAACAACTAAAACTACACCTCTAGGCCAATAGAACAACTAAAACTACACCTCTAGGCCAATAGAACAACTAAAACTACACCTCTAGGCCAATAGAACAACTAAAACTACACCTCTAGGCCGATAGAACAACTAAAACTACACCTCTAGGCCAATAGAACAACTAAAACTACACCTCTAGGCCAATAGAACAACTAAAACTACACCTCTAGGCCAATAGAACAACTAAAACTACACCTCTAGGCCAATAGAACAACTAAAACTACACCTCTAGGCCAATAGAACAACTAAAACTACACCTCTAGGCCAATAGAACAACCAAAACTACACCTCTAGGCCAATAGAACAACTACAACTACACCTCTAGGCCAATAGAAAAACTAAAACTACACCTCTAGGCCAATAGAACAACTAAAACTACACCTCTAGGCCAATAGAACTAAAACTACACCTCTAGGCCAATATAACAACTAAAACTACACCTCTAGGCCAATAGAACAACCAAAACTACACCTCTAGGCCAATAGAACAACTAAAACTACACCTCTAGGCCAATAGAACAACTAAAACTACACCTCTAGGCCAATAGAACAACTAAAACTACACCTCTAGGCCAATAGAACAACTAAAACTACACCTCTAGGCCAATAGAACAACTACAACTACACCTCTAGGCCGATAGAACAACTACAACTACACCTCTAGGCCAATAGAACAACTAAAACTACACCTCTAGGCCAATAGAACAACTAAAACTACACCTCTAGGCCAATAGAACTAAAACTACACCTCTAGGCCAATAAAACAACTAAAACTACACCTCTAGGCCAATAGAACAACTAAAACTACACCTCTAGGCCAATAGAACAACTAAAACTACACCTCTAGGCCAATAGAACAACTAAAACTACACCTCTAGGCCAATAGAACAACTAAAACTACACCTCTAGGCTGATAGAACTAAAACTACACCTCTAGGCCAATAGAACAACTAAAACTACACCTCTAGGCCAATAGAACAACTAAAACTACACCTCTAGGCCAATAGAACAACTAAAACTACACCTCTAGGCCAATAGAACAACTAAAACTACACCTCTAGGCCAATAGAACAACTAAAACTACACCTCTAGGCCAATAGAACAACTAAAACTACACCTCTAGGCCAATAGAACTACAACTACACCTCTAGGCTGATAGAACAACGCAGATAGGGAAAGTCAACAGAATAGATTAGACTCACTGAATTTGGAAACATCTTGCAACCCTAACCCATCTTGCATTTATTTCACCTTTAGAATAAAATGAATAGATGAAATAAAATGATAAATTAAAGAGTTCAAAGAAACAAGCATTCACTGATGCTTATAACCACTTCAAACTTAGTGGACCTTCTTCTGTAAGTACAGACATCCAAATGAGTACACATAGAAAATACTCCATGAGGCAAGGGACATACAAGAAAACAGACACACAGACAGACAGACAAGCATTCACCGTGTGACCTTGTGATGTCATTCTAACCTTTTCAAACTAAGTGAACCTGTGATGTCATGGGAAGAGCTTTTTCTTCCCCACGACGGGTGCATACCGCTCAACGTAGCCGGTAACGTCCACTCAGCATTTAGTGTAAAATGAGCGGTGACGCTAAATCACCGGTTTCAGGTAACGGCACCGTCTATTTGCTGGATGGTTTTAAGCTAACGGTCGGTAGCTAACGTTAGCAGACAAGCCCGTTGACAGCAACGTTATTGTTCATATTTTGGCACAATCAATGTTTCTGACCGTAGTATGTATAATAAATAAAATAATAAATCAAATGGACAACTCATAGTTTGCAAAAAAAATATTCAAAAAATGAATACCTCGTAAAATGGTGATTAATACCTTTCAATACCTTTCAATACTTTTTAATACTTTTTAATACCTTTCAATACCTTTTAATAGCTTTTAATACCTTTTAATGGCCTTACATTTTTTACTAATTTGATTTACTACCTTTTAATACTTTTTAAATCCCCACGGACACCCTGATAAGTACAACCCGAATTCCAGAAAAGTTGGACGTTTTTTAAATTTTAATAAAATGAAAACTAAAAGACTTTCAAATCACATGAGCCAATATTCTATTCACAATAGAACATAGATAACATAGCAAATGTTTAAACTGAGAACTTTTACACTTTTATCCACTTAATGAGCTCATTTAAAATGTAATGCCTGCTACAGGTCTCACAATAGTTGGCACGGGGCAACAAATAGCTAAAAAAGCAAGCAGGTTTGAAAAGATTCAGCTGGGAGAACATCTAGTGACTAATTAAGTTAATTGATATCAGGTCTGTAACATGATTAGCTATAAAAGGGATGTCTTAGAGAAGCAGAGTCTCTCAGAAGTAAAGATGGGCAGAGGCTCTCCAATCTGTGAAAGACTGCGTAAAAAGATTGTGGAATACTTTAAAAACAATCTTCCTCAACGTCAGATTGCAAAGGCTTTCCAAATCTCATCATCTACAGTGCATAACATCATCGAAAGATTCAGAGAAACTGGAGAAATCTCTGTGCGTAAGGGACAAGGCCGGAGACCTTTACTGGATGCCCGTGGTCTTGGGCCCTCAGACGACAGTGTATCACTCATCGGCATGATTGTGTCAATGACATCACTAAACGGGCCCAGGAAGACTTCCAGAAACCACTGTCGGTAAACCCAATCCACCGTGCCATCAGCAGATGCCAACTGAAGCTCTGTCATGCAGAAAGGAAGCCATATGTGAACATGGTCCAGAAGCGCCGTCGTGTCCTGTGGGCCAAGGCTCATTTAAAATGGACTATTTCAAAGTGGAATAGTGTTGTATGGTCAGACGAGTCCAAATTTGACATTCTTGTTGGAAATCACGGACATCTTGTCCTCCGGGCTGAAGAGGAGGGAGACCTTCCAGCATGTTATCAGCGTTCAGGTCCAAAGCCAGCATCTCTGATGGTATGGGGGTGCATAAATGCTTACGGTATGGGCAGCTTGCATGTTTTGGAAGGCTCTGTGAATGCTGAAAGGTATATAAAGGTTTTAGAGCAACATATGCTTCCCTCCAAACGACGTCTATTTCAGGGAAGGCCTTGTATATTTCAGCAGGACAATGCAAAACCACATACTGCAGCTATTACAACAGCATGGCTTCGTCCTAAGAGTCCGGGTGCTGAACTGGCCTGCCTGCAGTCCAGGGGTCTCATTTATAAACGTGGCATACGCACAAAACGGGGCTGAAAACGTGCGGACGCCACTTCCCCGCAAAGGTTGTGATTTATAAAAAACAAACTTGACGGAGAATGTGCGGTCCTCCACGCTAACTCTGACCCATGCGTACGCACATTTTGGAGACAACATAGGAATTGGAGACTCAGATGGTGAGGTGGTGAACTGAAGTCAGACTGCAGAAAGTACATGTGGGAATAACAATTACTCTTAATATGTTTAAGTATTAATGCCTCACGCACGTTTCTTCACACCATATTATGAAGATTAAATCCAGTAGTGTTATTTGCGCTTGTACTGAGTGATAATTGTTCCATAAACACCTCAAACTCAAATCTTAAATCAAGCCGTTACATTGTCCACTACGGAGCGCAGGAGGAGGGGATGGTCCGACTGCATGGAATACAGGATAGCATCAAATACCCTACCATTAGATCATGCCAGAACACAGTGTTAACTAAATATATGTCTTTAAACATTTGCTAGGTTATCTATGTTCTATTGTGAATAAAATATTGGCTCATGTGATTTGAAAGTCTTTTAGTTTTCATTTTATTAAAATTTAAAAAACGTCCAGGGTGTATTAGTATAAGTACAGGGAGGGTGTATTAGCAGGGTGTATTAGTATAAGTCCAGGGTGTATTAGTATAAGTACAGGGAGGGTGTATTAGTATAAGTACAGGGAGGGTGTATTAGCAGGGTGTATTAGTATAAGTACAGGGTGTATTAGTATAAGTACAGGGTTTATTAGTGTAAGTACAGGGTGTATTAGTATAAGTCCAGGGTGTATTAGTTTAAGTACAGGGTGTATTAGTATAAGTACAGGGTTTATTAGTGTAAGTACAGGGTGTATTAGTATAAGTCCAGGGTGTATTAGTTTAAGTACAGGGTGTATTAGTATAAGTACAGGGTGTATTAGTGTAAGTACAGGGTGTATTAGTATAAGTACAGGGTGTATTAGTATAAGTACAGGGTGTATTAGTATAAGTACAGGGTGTATTAGTATAAGTACAGGGTGTATTAGTATAAGTACAGGGTGTATAAGTACAGGGTGTATTAGTATAAGTACAGGGTGTATTAGTATAAGTACAGGGTGTATAAGTACAGGGTGTATTAGTATAAGTACAGGGTGTATTAGTATAAGTACAGGGTGTATTAGTATAAGTTAAAGTTTCTCACGAGTTTCTCTTTGAGCTTCAGAATCAAGTCGACGATTTCCACCTCAGACTTTTCTCTGGTCCAACCAATCAGATCCTGAAACACAAGATACAGATGTTACAGCCCAGCCAGATGTTACAGCCAATCAGAGCCCAGTCAGGTGTTACAGCCCAGCCAGATGTTACAGCCAACCAGAGCCCAGCCAGATGTTTACAGCCAACATGAGCCCAGCCAGATGTTACAGCCAATCAGAGCCCAGTCAGGTGTTACAGCCAACCAGAGCCCAGCCAGATGTTTACAGCCAACATGAGCCCAGCTAGATGTTTACAGCCAGATGTTTACAGCCGACCAGGGGCCAGCCAGATGTTTACAGCCAGATTTAGTTACGGCAGCTATATATATATAGCTGTAATTGTTGGGTCTTTGTACATTATAGTGTGTGGTCTAGACCTACTCTATCTGTTAATTATAGAGAGTGGTCTAGACCTACTCTATCTGTAAATTATAGAGAGTGGTCTAGACCTACTCTATCTGTAAAGTGTCTCGAGATAACTCTGTTATGATTTTATACTATAAATTGAATATCTGATAACAGAATAACTAATAATTTGAACATAATTTGAGAAAAACATGATAGTTTCGAAGGAAAAGAATCCTCCCGTTTATATTCAACTGTTGCTCCACAATATGAACACAGTCTGATCCCAGTATCAGACTTCTGATTGGCTGCTGGAGTCTGATATATAATCCCAGTATCAGACTTCTGATTGGCTGCTAGAGTCTGATATATAATACCAGTATCAGACTTCTGATTGGCTGCTGGAGTCTGATATATAATCCCAGTATCAGACTTCTGATTGGCTGCTAGTGTCTGATATATAATCCCAGTATAAGACTTCTGATTGGCTGCTAGAGTCTGATATATAATCCCAGTATCAGACTTCTGATTGGCTGCTGGAGTCTGATATATAATCCCAGTATCAGACTTCTGATTGGCTGCTAGAGTCTGATATATAATCCCAGTATCAGACTTCTGATTGGCTGCTAGAGTCTGATATATAATCCCAGTATCAGACTTCTGATTGGCTGCTAGAGTCTGATATATAATCCCAGTATCAGACTTCTGATTGGCTGCTGGAGTCTGATATATAATCCCAGTATCAGACTTCTGATTGGCTGCTAGAGTCTGATATATAATCCCAGTATAAGACTTCTGATTGGCTGCTAGAGTCTGATATATAATCCCAGTATCAGACTTCTGATTGGCTGCCAGCGTGTGACTCACGGCGTCACAGAGGACCTCCAGGTGAAGACTCTCCAGTTTCTGCGTCATCTCTTTGTGGCGATGCCGATACCAGCCGTCAAAGTTCGGAGAGCGGAAGAACTTCCTGTCAGAAGATAAATCAGAGAAGAAGAAGAACATATAAATATATATACTTTATCTGGGTTACCAAGGGTAACGGGTGAGTGCGGCAGTCGTAGTAACTACTAATCTACCCTGAGCTATGTCATCTACATACAACACAAAGACATTTTTTGGGGCATTTCTTTCTAGGCTGAAGAGACCTGGGCCAGGCTGAAGAGACCTAGGGCAGCACCCCCCCCTCCCCCCCTCTCCGTTACTCTCCAGTCTCTCCCTCCGTTCGGCTAATCTGACCGTGCTGCAGGAAGCCCCGGTGACACGCTGGACGGACCAATCACACGCCGCCTTACAGGACGCTCTGGACGGACCAATCACACGCCGCCTTACAGGACGCTCTGGACCGCACCGACTGGGATGTGTTCAAGGTCAGCTCTGACTATATCAGTGTTTCTCAACGGGGGCGTTCAGAAGATGACGGGGGGCGCTGGAAGCAATATTTTAGGAAGGGGGGCGCTGAGGTGCCTTTGGGGGCGTTAGGAAGGCGTTGAGGTGCCTTTGGGGGGCGTTAGGAAGGGCGTTGAGGTGCCTTTGGGGGTTAGGAAAGGGGCGTTGAGGTGCCTTTGGGGCGTTGAGGGTGCCTTTGGGGCGTTAGGAAGGGGCGTTGAGGTGCCTTTGGGGCGTTAGGAAGAGGCGTTGAGGTGCCTTTGGGGGGCGTTAGGAAGGGGCGCTGAGGTGCCTTTGGGGGGCGTTAGGAAGGGGGGCGTTGAGGTGCCTTTGGGGGGCGTTAGGAAGGGGGGCGCTGAGGTGCCTTTGGGGCGTTAGGAAGGGCGTTGAGGTGCCTTGGGGCGTTAGGAAGGGGGCGTTGAGGTGCCTTTGGGGCGTTAGGAAGAGGCGTTGAGGTGCCTTTGGGCGTTATAGGGTGCCTTTGGGGGCGTTAGGAAGGGGCGTTAGAGGTGCCTTTGGGGAGCGTTAGGAAGGGGCTGAGGTGCCTTTGGGAGCGTTAGGAAGGGAGCTGAGGTGCCTTTGGGGCGTTAGGAAGGGGGTGCTGAGGTGCCTTTGGGGGAAGCGTTAGGAAGGAGTGCTGAGGGGTTAGGAAGGGCGCTGAGGTGCTTTTGGGGGCGTTGGAGGTGCCTTTGGGCGTTAGGAAAGAGGCGCTGAGGTGCCTTTGAGGCGTTAGGAAGGGCGTTGAGGTGCCTTTGGGGAAGCGTTAGGAAGGGGCGCTAGAGTGCCTTTGGGGCGTTAGGAAGAAGCGTGGCGGTTACGCTTGGGAGCGTTAGGAAGGGGCGCTGAGGTGCCTTTGGGGGGCGTTAGGAAGGGGGGAGATAAAATTTTTTTTTTAAATAAAATCACCGCAGGGTGGTGTGACGTCCTGTTGTGTTCTTTAACCCTAACCCAATGTGCACAAGTAGACTTTAGATTTCACAGTAACAGTTTTTCGTCAGATCTTGTATTGAACCCAACGTTTCCTACTGTACCTGAAGGCAGCTTCATTTCACGGAGAAAGAAAAGAGACGAGCGAGAGACATCGATGGTGCTTTGTTGTTTGGCAAACATTTAGCTGTTCCCCAAACTCCCGGCCAGTTCAGGGCTTGTGTTTGGGGTTTTAAAACTTTCTTATGGAAGCTGATAGAGGAAGTGATGTCACCGTTTACTGTACGGGACTCTCTCACCTCCTCAAAACACAGCGCGATGTGGGGGGGCGTTTCTCAAAACGTTTTTTTCTGCTATTTACTCGCAAGACAGGCCATAGCAAACCTAGACTCTTCTAACCTAGACTCTTCTAACATATTAGAATTCTATATATTCTAATATATATATATATATATATATATATATATATATATATATATATATATATATATATATATATATATTAACACACACACAAATAAAATGAGACCCACCTGTAGAGTCCTGTCCAATCCCCTTTGAGCCCTGAGGTCAGCTGAGGCCCCGTGTGGTCCAGAGTGGACATGAAGTCTTCCTGACTGAAGGGACGGATCTGAGGGGGAGTCTACACACACACACACACACACACACACACACACACACACACACACACACACACACACAGACACACACACACACACACACACACACACACACACAGACACACACACACACACACACACACACAAGACACACACACACACACACACACATAGACACACACACACACACACAGACAGACAGACATACATACACATACAGACACACACACACACACACACACACACAGACACAGGGACACAGACACACACACAGACACACACACACACACACACAGAGACACACACACACACACACACACACACAGACACACACAGACACACACACACACACACACACACAGACACACACACACACACACACACACACAGACAGACACACACACACAGACACACACACACACACACACAGACACAGAGACAGACACACACACACACACACACGCTCATTGTGAGTGTTTTTTGGGGATTAATAAAGTTTCTGAATTGCTGTGAGGTCATCATGATGATGCACTTCCTGTTTACCTTCCACGGTGTCACCGACCTCTGCAGAGGCATCAGGCTCGCCATGTAGCGCTCCTAGACACACAGACAGGTAGACAGACAGACAGGTAGAGAGACAGACAGGCAGGTTAGAGTGACACACAGACAGGTAGAAAGACAGACAGGTAGAGAGACAGACAGGTAGACAGAGAGGCAGACAGACAGGTAGAGAGACAGGCAGACAGACAGACAGGCAGAGAGACAGACAGATCAGTGTCCTGCATCTGATGTTTCATGTCAAACTGTTCATATTAGGAATAAGTGACCAAACAATGTGATCCACTTCATAGGAGATATAGAAGTAGGATAGAAGTAAGGGCATCAGGAGATAGAAGGATAGAAGTAAGGGGCATCAGGAGATAGAAGGATAGAAGTAAGGGGCATCAGGAGATAGAAGGATAGAAGTAAGGGGCATCAGGAGATAGAAGGATAGAAGTAAGGGGGCATCAGGAGATAGAAGGATAGAAGTAAGGGGGCATCAGGAGATAGAAGGATAGAAGTAAGGGGCATCAGGAGATAGAAGGATAGAAGTAAGGGGCATCAGGAGATAGAAGGATAGAAGTAAGGGGCATCAGGAGATAGAAGGATAGAAGTAAGGGGCATCAGGAGATAGAAGGATAGAAGTAAGGGGCATCAGGAGATAGAAGGATAGAAGTAAGGGCATCAGGAGATAGAAGGATAGAAGTAAGGGCATCAGGAGATAGAAGGATAGAAGTAAGGGGCATCAGGAGATAGAAGGATAGAAGTAAGGGGCATCAGGAGATAGAAGGATAGAAGTAAGGGCATCAGGAGATAGAAGGATAGAAGTAAGGGGCATCAGGAGATAGAAGGATAGAAGTAAGGGGCATCAGGAGATAGAAGGATAGAAGTAAGGGGCATCAGGAGATAGAAGGATAGAAGTAAGGGGCATCAGGAGATAGAAGGATAGAAGTAAGGGGCATCAGGAGATAGAAGGATAGAAGTAAGGGAAAGGCTTTAAGGTGAGACCAGGTGATGAGAGGCAGATGTGTGAGAGGGGAAGCAGACAGTTTCTGTGTCAGAGAGACAGCGATGCAGGCTGCCCGATGTGAGTCGAGCGTGCTCCGATTTAAACGTTTACGGTATAACGGGTCTTACCGAAATTTGTGAAATCTGTAAAATAAAAAACTTTTCTCTTTACGAACAATAACAGAAGATGGAAATCATTTCAAAAACGTAGCTATGATTGTTTGATAGCTAACGTTAGCTCATAGACTGTTAGCATCTTGGAGGCTACTTGTCGCAAAGTGACGCATGCGCGACTCACATCGGCCAGTGACAGCGGGATTGTTGGAACACAGGAAGTGGTAGAGCGATGTGATTGGCTGTTGGCTAACCAGTGGGATTGTTGGAACACAGGAAGTGGTAGAGCGATGTGATTGGCTGTTGGCTAACCAGTGGGATTGTTGGAACACAGGAAGTGGTAGAGCGATGTGATTGGCTGTTGGCTAACCAGTGGGATTGTTGGAACACAGGAAGTGGTAGAGCGATGTGATTGGCTGTTGGCTAACCAGTGGGATTGTTGGAACACAGGAAGTGGTAGAGCGATGTGATTG
The DNA here is from genome assembly GCF_010015445.1 of Perca fluviatilis. Lineage (NCBI taxonomy): Eukaryota > Metazoa > Chordata > Actinopteri > Perciformes > Percidae > Perca > Perca fluviatilis. Next base: position 19,605 of record NC_053134.1, read on the forward strand.
GCTGTTGGCTAACCAGTGGGATTGTTGGAACACAGGAAGTGTTGGAAGTGTTATAGCGATGTGATTGGCTGTTGGCTAACCAGTGGGATTGTTTCTCAAAGAGACAACCAGGAAGTGTTAGAGCGATGTGATTGGCTGTTGGCTCACCAGGGGGATGATGAAACTCTGCGTGAGCTCCAACAGGTGGCGCCTCAAGATGGCGCTCTGAGCCTCCGACGGACGCTTCCTCTGAATCCCCTAACACACAATAATCCTTCAATTACTGGAGAGACAGACAGGCAGAGAGACAGACAGGCAGGCAGAGAGACAGACAGGCAGGCAGAGAGACAGACAGGCAGGCAGGCAGAGAAAGAGACAGACAGACAGACAGACAGACAGACAGAGACACAGACAGGCAAGCAGGCAGGCAGAGAGAACGAGACAGACATACAGAGAGACAGACAGGCAGAAAGACAGACAGACAGGCAGAGAGAACGAGACAGACATACAGACAGAACGAGACAGAAAGACAGACAGACAGACAGACAGGCAGAGAGAACGAGACAGAAAGACAGACAGACAGACAGAAAGGCAGAGAGAACGAGACAGACATACAGAGAGACAGACAGACAGACAGGCAGGCAGACAGAGAGAGAACGAGAGACAGACAGAGAGAGAGACAGAGAGAGAGAAGGAAAAAACTAAAAAGAAGAGAAGCTATGTAGATCAGTAAATACGGAGATGTTTTACCTTCAGCAGTCTTTTAATCAGAATCTTGTCTTTGTGTAGAAACGTCTTGAACGCCGTGTAGACGCCTGCAGACAGGAAGTGAACTTTAATCAATAACTAAACATACTGATCACCTTGTTTGGGTTAAAATAAAGGAGGAAAATCTCTTTTATTTAAAATGAAACAGCCCCGAAATCACCATCACCAAACCCACCAGACTCCATGTAAATAATCAGGACTTTTAGCGTGTATAGAGCCAGCATATCTCCACCAGACTCCATGTAAATAATCATGGAGGAAACATGTAAGGAAGGAAACATGTAACAAGGAAACATGTAACATTAAACATTCACAGGGAACTCTGGGTAATGTAGTTCGTCATAAAACTGATTTGTAGTTCTTGAGTTGAAATTAAACTATTTTGCTGCTTCAGACTCAGTTTGGTTCCTTCGAGGAGATTTCTCTGTTCGTTTAAATAAAGAAATACTGAAACACAGATGTTTGGCAGATGTTTAATGACTGAAATAAGTTCATCATCGATACATCATTCAGATCAATTAACCGATCAATATGCACCAGAAGTCATATTAATAATAATTATAATGTGAACATGATTCAGGTTTTACTTTTCAAATCAAAACTAAATATTTACAGTTTGAGAGAAAAAGAACAAAAAGGCAAAAATGAACTAATTTAATTAATTACAATATTAATATTAGTTACATTCACTGAGTTCAGTCTGATATAAAAAATACCTTAATCTGCTCTGATGTTACAAAGATTTATCGTTTAAATAAAAACAAAATGGAATAAAACATTTCTTTATTTTCATTACAATTAAAAACATAAAAGTAACTTCTGTTTATTTCCACCCTGGACCCTCTGTCTCCACGTTTCTGATGGAACAACAATCTCTGAAACTGGTCCAGTATTAAACCAGAACCAAGCTGTTATATTTACCTTAATCCCTCCCCACCAGACTCCATGTAAATAATCAGGACTTTTATCATCGTAAAACACACTTTATTCAAAGTGGACAGAAACTAAATAAAACTATCAAAAGCCGTCTTGGTTCATCTTTCCACTGTTCCAACAATCACCACTCTGGTTTGGTTGGAATAAACCCTTAATTCATCCATTTACATGTGGAGATATGCTGGCTCTATACACGCTAAAAGTCCTGATTATTTACATGGAGTCTGGTGGAGTTTGTTGATGGTGATTTCGGGGCTGTTTGATGTTAAACTAAAAGGATCTTACTCTTTAACTAAAAGCTCTATCTCTGTAGGGATCCATCCCATAATATTATAATGTTATGTTATTAAAGTTAACGTTAGATGAATAACTGATCACCTGGTTTGGTGTCCAGAGTTTTCAGTTTGGACAGTTTCTTCACCTTCACCTGTTTGGGTAAATCACCTGAAGATCAAACAGCTGATTAGGAACAGACGCAGATAAAAGAAGAAGAAGGTAAAGAAAGTGTGAAATAAAAAGAAGAGAAGAAGAGTTACCAGCCATCTTGGTTTCTCCGAGGCGGACGACGTGCGGCCAGTTCTGAAACGTCTTGATGAAGAACGGATTGGTGACGCCCAGGACCACGCTAGGCCTGAGAGACAGACAGGTGAGAGACAGACAGGTGAGAGACAGACAGGTGAGAGAGAGAGAAATACAGACAGACAGGTGAGAGACACACAGGTGAGAGACACACAGGTGAGAGAGAGAAATACAGACAGACAGGTGAGAGACACACAGGTGAGAGACACACAGGTGAGAGAGAGAAATACAGACAGACAGGTGAGAGACAGACAGGTGAGAGAGAAATACAGGTTACTGACGGGGCCTGAGAGAGACAGAACAAGACAGGTGAGAGACAGAACAGGTTACTGACGGGTCTGAGAGACAGACAGGTGAGAGACAGACAGGGATACGGAGGGGCCTGAGAGACAGACACGTTACTGTAGAATAAAGAGTTACTGACGGGGCTAGAGACAGACAGGTGAGAGACAGAGAAGAAGAGAGACAGAGTGAGAGACAGACAGGTTACTGACAGAGACCTGAGAGACAAACAGGTGAAGCGAGACAAGTGTGAGAGACAGGTTACTGACGGGGCCCAGAGACAGACAGGTTACTGTATATAATAAGGTTACTGACGGGGCCTGAGAGACGACAGGTGAGAGACAGTACAGGTTACTGACGGGGCCCAGAGACAGAACGGTGAGAGACAGACAGGTTACTGGCGGGCCTGAGAGACAGACAGGTGAGAGACAGACCGGTTACTGGACGGGGAGACCATGAGAGACAGACAGGTTACTGACGGGGTCTGAGAGACAGACAGGTGAGAGACAGACAGGTTACTGACGGGGCCTGAGAGACAGACAGGTGAGAGACAGACAGGTTACTGACGGGGCCTGAGAGACAGACAGGTGAGAGACAGACAGGTTACTGACGGGGCCTGAGAGACAGACAGGTTACTGTATATAATAAGGTTACTGACGGGGCCTGAGAGACAGAGGTGAGAGACAGACAGGTTACTGACGGGGCCTGAGAGACAGACAGGTTACTGTATATAATAAGGTTACTGACGGGGCCTGAGAGACAGACAGGTGAGAGACAGACAGGTTACTGACGGGGCCTGAGAGACAGACAGGTGAGAGACAGACAGGTTACTGACGGGGCCTGAGAGACAGACAGGTGAGAGACAGACAGGTTACTGACGGGGCCTGAGAGACAGACAGGTTACTGACGGGGCCTGAGAGACAGACAGGTGAGAGACAGACAGGTTACTGACGGGGCCTGAGAGACAGACAGGTTACTGACGGGCCTGAGAGACAGACAGGTGAGAGACAGACAGGTTACTGACGGGGCCTGGGTCCTGGTGGTGAACTCTCTGAACTCGCTGTCGTGGACGGTGAAGTACGGACGGAAGTCACAGCAGAACCTCAGAGGGCTGATGATGCTGGAGACACAAACACACTGCTCTGTGATTGGCTGAGAGACACACACACACACACACACACACACACACACACACACACACACACACACACACTGCTCTGTGATTGGCTGAGACACACACACACACACACACAGGTCTGTGATTGGCGGAGACACACACACACACACACACTTTTCGCGCTGATTGGCTGAGACACACACACACACACACACACAAACACTATGCTGTGATTGGCTGAGAGACACACACACACACACACACACACACTGCTCTGTGATTGGCTGAGAGACACACACACACACACACACACACACACACACACAAAAGCTGTGATTGGCTGAGAGACACACACACACACACACACACAGCTCTGTGATTGGCTGAGACACACACACACACTGCTCTGTGATTGGCTGAGACACACACACACACACACACACACACAGACACACACACACACGCACAGCTCTGTGATTGGCTGAGACACACACACACTGGTCTGTGATTGGCTGTTGAGTTACCTGATGAGAGCCAGCACGGTTTCCGAGGAGACGGTGGGAGACGGCGCCATGACGACCAGTGGTTCCCCTAGCAACACGAGCTCCCACAACATCTGAAGGTGAACGAGGACCGGCTGAAAACACCTGGAGGTCAAAGGTCAACAGGAAGTTACTGATTCATCCTGATAAACATTCTCTCTTATTTTCCTCAGAATTGTATACAATCACGTTTTCAATGATAATAGAGAGGGGAAGTCCCACCCCTTCCTCTATGTTAGCCCCGCCCCTTCCTTTGTGTAAGTCCCGCCCCTTCATGTGTGTAAGTCCCGCCCCTTCCTGTGTCCACCCTGGGACTTTTCAGTTAAAAAGTGTCTGGTAGTGAACGGAGAGAGACAGATGTTTACATTGTGTTTGAATTACACATGTGATGTTTTGTCAGTTTGTCAGACAGGAAGGGGCGGGGCTAACACATAGAAAGGGCGGGGTTAACATACATAGAGGGCGGGACTTCCCCTCTCGATATAATATTATATATATGTATATATTTAATATTATATAATATAATAACTATAATGGAAGAGAGGACAGACTTGAAGAGGTCCAGTTGGTGGTCGAAGGGCAGCACAGTCGGACGCCGAGCACGTTCTGACAACACAAAGAAAACTATTATTCAACGACAGATTACAGTTATATATATATATATATATATATATATATATATATATATATATATATATATATATATAGACCTTTATTAACATATTATTAACAGGTAATATAGCTGTGTGTATATATATATATATACACACGCTATATTCTATTAATATTTTTAATAAAATCTACCGTCTATAGTCTGGTAATAAAGGTCTATATTTACCCGTCTATAGTCTGGTAAACAAGAGCTATATTTACCCGTTTATAGTCTGGTAATAAAGGACTATATTTACCCGTCTATAGTCTGGTAATAAGGTCTATATTTACCCGTCTATAGTCTGGTAATAAGGTCTATATTTACCCGTCTATAGTCTGGTAATAAGGACTATATTTACCCGTCTATAGTCTGGTAATAAGGACTATATTTACCCGTCTATAGTCTGGTAATAAGGACTATATTTACCCGTCTATAGTCTGGTAATAAGGTCTATATTTACCCGTCTATAGTCTGGTAATAAAGGGCTATATTTACCCGTCTATAGTCTGGTAATAAGGACTATATTTACCCGTCTATAGTCTGGTAATAAGGTCTATATTTACCCGTCTATAGTCTGGTAATAAGGTCTATATTTACCCGTCTATAGTCTGGTAATAAGGTCTATATTTACCCGTCTATAGTCGGTAATTAATAAGGTCTATATTTACCCGTCCAATAGTCTGGTAATAAGGTCTATATTTACCCGATCTATAGTCTGGTAATAAGGACTATATTTACCGTCTATAGTCTGGTAATAAAAAGTCTATATTTACCCGTCTATAGTCTGGTAATAGGGCTATATTTACGGGTATTGCTAATTTACCGTCCCTATAGTCTGGTAATAAGGTCTATATTTACCCGTCTATAGTCTGGTAATAAGGTCTATATTTACCCGTCTATAGTCTGGTAATAAGGACTATATTTACCCGTCTATAGTCTGGTAATAAGGTCTATATTTACCCGTCTATAGTCTGGTAATAAGGACTATATTTACCTGTCTATAGTCTGGTAATAAGGACTATATTTACCCGTCTATAGTCTGGTAATAAAGGACTATATTTACCCGTCTATAGTCTGGTAATAAAGGGCTATATTTACCTGTCTATCAGTCTGTCTGACTGGACTTCCTCCTGGTTTATCTGTTTTGGAAGGAATCCGAACCTGAAGTAGAAAATATACAAATAACATTTAGACTCATTGGAGATCAGCGTTGTCTCGCCTGTAACCATAGATATATATATATGGCCTGTAACTATATATATATATATATATATATATATATATATATATATATATATATATATATATATACACATACACTTGAGGACAAGTCACGTTTTCCGTTTTCAGGTCACGCCCCTCACATGTAAGACCCGCCCCCTCTTCTACAGGCCCCCGCCCATCATCTACAGGCCCCGCCCCTCACCTGTAAGACCCCACCCCCTCATCTACAGGCCCCCCCTATTCTACTGGCCCCACCCCTCACCTGTAAGACCCCGCCCCCTCTTCAGAGGCCCCCGCCCATCATCTACAGGCCCCACCCCTCACCTATAAGACCCCGCCCCTATTCTACTGGCCCCATCCCTCACCTATAAGACCGCGCCCCGCTTCTACAGGCCCCGCCCCTATTCTACGGCCCCACCCCTCACCTATAAGACCCGTCCCCTCCTACAGGCCCCGCCCCCTATCTACCGCCGCCCCCCTCACCTATAAGACCCGTCCCCTCTTCTACAGGCCCCGCCCCTCACCTATAAGACCCGTCCCCTCTTCTACAGGCCCCGCCCCCTATTCTACTGGCCCCACCCCTCACCTATAAGACCCATCCCCTCTTCTACAGGCTCCGCCCCTCACCTGTAAAACCCCGCCCATCAGAGGCAGGTGGAGCGTCTGTCCAGGAACGGGGGCAGGCCATTGGTCGATCTCGCTGCACACTGATTGGACGAGATAAGACGTCAGCTGACTCTTCAGCAGGTTAATATCTTTGCACACTGAGTCCCAAATGTCCGTCTGCGTCTGTCTTCATAAAGATTTGTTTACACACTGAGTCTCTCTCTCCTTTTCCCTCACTTCATCCCTCGCTTCTCTCTCTCTGTCTCTCTGTCTGTCTGTCTGTCTGTCTTCCTACCTGTCCTGTGTCTCTCTGTCCTGTCTCTCTGTCTGTCGGTCTGTCTGTCTCTCTGTCTTGTGTCTCTCTGTTCACAGTAATGCTGTCTGTCTGTCTGTACCCGATCCGTTCTGCGTGCGCTGTGGTACGAGGATTTACGACACTACCCAATCTGTTCCCACGCTAGCCTCCAGCTAACGTTAGTTTAGCTAATAGCTAATTCGGCGGACCGCTAGCTGATTATAGCGGTCTGCCGTTAGCCTCCACCGGGAAGCTAACGTTAGTTTAGCTAACGGTTAATTTGGCTAACCGCTAGCTGATTGTATCGGTCTGCCGTTAGCCTCCACAGTTAAGCTAACGTTAGTTTAGCTAACAGCTAATTCGGCTAACCGCTAGCTGAGACAGCATGTAAACTTTAAAAGACCCTCAAAATAAAACTTTAAAATAAACGTTAACATATATAACAGCTGTTACGTCAGTTCTACTTTACTTGTGCTCATTTAAAATACAATCACTCAATACTTGTCTTTATTGTTATTACTGTAAAGTCTTAATGTAGCTGTAGCTGCTTTTCCCATTATGTTTGACTTAACGTTATTTTAGACTGAATCTAGCTGTCCGTTCTGCCTGCACGATCCGTTCTGCGCATGCGTTATTTTAGACTGAATCTAGCTGTCGGCTAACGGTTAGCCGAATTAGCTGTTAGCTATCCCGGTGGAGGCTAGCGTGGAACAGATTGGGCAGGTCGTAAAACGGTATTATCATCTGCGCATACGTCATGGCATACGTGTCATCTTGCACATGTGCAGAACGGATCGTGCCGGTGGAACGGATCGGGTACTGACAGTCTCTCTGTCGAGGTCGTTATATTTGGGACTTTGACCGTAGTTATGATGTAAGCGTGACATCATCACCTGCTTCCAGACACGGCTGCAGCTTCAAAACGAAGAACTCGGGAGCAACGACCTGCACCAGAGACTGAAACACAGAGAACAGCCCATAATACGGTAACCTGGATACCAGCACCAGAGACTGAAACACAGAGAACAGCCCATAATACGGTAACCTGGATACCAGCACCAGAGACTGAAACACAGAGAACAGCCCATAATACAGGTACCTGGATACTAACACCAAACACTGAAACACAGACATCCCATAATTAACATGCACTTTGGGCCACGAATTGCTGCCTTTAAACTGGAAATAAAACCCCAAATAAGCGCAGCATGGTTTGAGTCGACCAATAGGAAGCCAGGCACAGTTTGAGTCGACCAATGGGAAGCCAGCACAGGTGTCAGGTGACTGACCTTCTGGAAGTATCCTCTCCTCACAGAAACATCCTTCACTTGTCTGAAGTAGACGTAACCGAAGAAATGGGACGCTTCGGTCTGAGGACACACCCAGAGACAGTAGTTACCCATAGTTCACTCTTTAATTAACACTATTCATACTTTGCATTGACGTCATTACCATGGATACCTGGCGGGCAAGAAACGCCGATAGAATGGCGCTGAACAGTGGCCAGTCACGGGAATTGCAGCCTTGCAGATTTCCAATACTACAATCAATCAACTATTCAGACCAGATGTCACTCGGAACAGCACCCGCTGATGTTTTCATTGCTTTGAAGCTGGCAAAGTCTCTCCCAGACTTGGAGTTTGGAGATATTTACATCTATCTTATAGAGAATCAGATTTATTTACATCTATCTTATAGAGAATCAGACTTATTTACATCTATCTTATAGAGAATCATACTTATTTACATCTATCTTATAGAGAATCATACTTATTTACATCTATCTTATAGAGAATCAGACTTATTTACATCTATCTTATAGAGAATCAGACTTATTTACATCTATCTTATAGAGAATCAGACTTATTTACATCTATCTCATAGAGAATCAGATTTATTTATACCGATCTTATAGAGAATCAGACTTATTTACATCGATCTTTTAGAGAATCAGACTTATTTACATCTATCTTTTAGAGAATCAGACTTATTTACATCTATCTTATAGACAATCAGACTTATTTACATCGCTCTTATAGAGAATCAGACTTATTTACATCGATCTTTTAGAGAATCAGACTTATTTACATCGATCTTTTAGAGAATCAGACTTATTTACATCTATCTTATAGACAATCAGACTTATTTACATCGCTCTTATAGAGAATCAGACTTATTTACATCGATCTTATAGAGAATCAGACTTATTTACATCTATCTTATAGAAAATCAGACTTATTTACATAGAGAATCAGACTTATTTACATCTATCTTATAGAGAATCAGACTTATTTACATAGAGAATCAGAGTTATTTACATCTATCATATAGAGAATCAGACTTATTTACATCTATCTTATAGAGAATCAGACATATTTACATCTATCTTATAGAGAATCAGACTTTACATCTATCTTATAGAAAATCAGACTTACTTACATCGATATTATAGAGAATCAGACTTATTTACATCTATCTTATAGAGAATCAGACTTATTTACATAGATAATCAGACATATTTACATCTATCTTATAGAGAATCAGACTTATTTACATAGAGAATCAGACTTATTTACATCTATCATATAGAGAATCAGACTTATTTACATCTTATAGAGTGTAAATGTCTGATAAATTGTATTAATATTCTCCTACACAATATTATATGTATGTGTTAACAAGACGTGGTTTTACGGTGCCACCTTTTGGTCGTTGTTCGGCTTTTATTTTGAAAAGCGCCGTGTTCTTCTTCTTCTGATGTTTTGTGATGCTAAACTTCCTGCTACTCTCTCGTCACAATGTGGTGCTCACGCATCGTTAGACAACGGTAAAAACTTGTAAACCTATTAATTATTTATCGTGTCATACATTTGTATCTTGTAAAGAAAAAGTTTACATTGTGATTTACTTCATTACTTTTGTATTGTTCGTACCTGTTATCTCTAAGAGCTCCGAACTGTGAGGGTGTGTCGAGGCATGCTAGCTGGTGAAGAAACTCTTTTGATTAGCGCCCTTGGAGAGCGGAATGAGGTATGAAGGAAGTATGTGGAGTTTGTACCTTTATCAGAAAGGATTTTGGAAAAGAGAATGTCATTACTGCATTTATTTATCGCGTAATTGCACGCGGTCCTCAAGACAAAAGCAACACATATTCTTTTTGTATTTCATTCAAAGGAAGCATGTGATATTTTATTTGTCATAACAGATTAAAAAACATATTTCATTTCATATTGGTTATTAGTTAAAATGTTAAAAGGATTTGTATTTGGTGTAAACATGATTAATATGTGAACATGATTTATGTGCAAATTATTTGTGAAACTACATAGAAGCATTATATATTTCTTCTGTTTAATTCTGTAGTTTTCACGGTGTTCATGGTGCTTATGGTGCATGGTGCTCGTTGAGAGGAAGAAATAAATCGACACCCGTCTGAAACTCTCTGCGTCTTGATCAATAAATCCAAGGGGCCGCTACAGTGAAAACTCATCGCTGCACCAGCCCTGCCATCCGCGGTGAGAAGCTGACGCCATCACATCTGAGGTCCAACTAACAACCCGATACCAGCCAGTTTACTTCACTTGCATCCAACTCATGCACCCAGGCAAGACTTAAAATGGACAGCATGCTTAAGGTACAACTAGAGATGCAAAAAGAGACACTGGATGCTAAGGAGCAAAAAGACTGAAAAAGGACTATTTCTACATAAGCAAGCTTACAGCATAACTGAAGTTACTTAAAAAATAACATGGTATTATAAGGTCAAAATAACTTGCGAACTAATTCTCAGTCCGTAATGCTTCTAAAAAATTGTGACTATTTCAGGAAACTCATGTGCTTGTGTCATGTCTGTCTATGAAAAGGTTTGAAGGGTGAATTTTGTTGTTACTGTTTTATGCTAAAAATCCCTATGAATGTCCATAATCTGTTAATGCTTGGCATAAATATTACTCTGTGGTAAAAGATAACTACAGCTTACAAGTGTAAATTCAAGCATAGGACAATCAAAGGCTACACTCGACTTAAAGCAGCAGCTCAAACAAACAAGATGTCACTTAAAGACACACCATGTAGGTCCAGCTCACGTGAAAGAAAGCTAACAGAGAAAGGCCAAGAGATGCATGACCAAGACACCAGACAACGTGAGAAAGCATTTAACAAGACCTATGACTCTTGGAAGCTGGTAGCAAGGAAGACTAGGACAAAATTAAAAACCCTCTGTTCATCAGAAGACCTTAATGAATTACAGCAAGACATTCAAGCAAAGCATGATGACGTAGGCAAGCAGTATGAACCTATCCTACGTAACAGTAACACCACACCAGAGATCGTAAAGAAAATGGATGCCTGTGTTACGCTAACAAAGGACATTTGTGACCTCAAGTAAATCCGGTCTAGAGACTATTAATCAAGATTATAATGACCAACTCGAGAAGGAAAGAGTAAGAGAAACATTAAACAAAGATGAATATGGGTCTGTCTTTGGCCACACCAAAACTGAAACCGTAAGCTCAGCAGAGTCACCGGAGAGATTGAGCAACCACTCCAGCTCAGCCAGTACCCATAGCAGTAGATTAGATGCACAAGCAGAGCTTGCAGCCAAGCTGGAACAGTCAAAAGCCATGAAAGAAATCCAAACACAGCAAGCACATCTTCACAAGTTAGAGGGTGAATGGAAACTTAAAGAGGCAAAAATGTTGGCAGAAATTAAACAAAAAGAGGTGGAAATGCAACAACAGTTGGAACAAGAGAGAGCCAAATTGCAGCAGTTACAAGCAGCAAAAGACGTTGCCATAGCAGCAGCTCGTGTGAGAGCATATGACGATTTTGAAGGTTTTGAGAACCACGATGAGGAGATTAATGACAGAAAGGAAACTGAACCTCGATTAAATCCTGATGCTACATCATTCCAATCTCGCCAAGCTGCTCCTGAAGTGACGATGACTGAGTCTGAGTCTGTCAGTCTAGCTCAAGCAATCGCCAGCTCACTAAGCATGAACCGCTTGCCGGTCCCTGAACCAACCACGTTCAGTGGTAACCCTTTACAGTTTACAGACTGGAAGATGTCATTCATGGCTCTTATTGACAGAAAACCCCTCCCACCAAGTGAGAAGATGTTTTACCTCAAAAATTATCTTGCTGGAGAGGCGCGCAAAGCTGTAGAAGGTTTCTTTTATCGAGATTCAGAGAGTGCATACAATGGAGCATGGAAAGTCTTACAAGACAGATATGGGAACCCGTTCATCATACAAAAGGCTTTCAGAGATAAGCTCATGAGATGGCCAAAGATCAACACAAACGACCCACTAGCACTACAAGAGTTCGCTGACTTCCTCCAAGGCTGCACTGAAGCAATCCCACATGTCAAAGGACTGGCTATCCTTAACGATTGTGAGGAAAACCACAAGTTGCTCAAAAAACTACCAGAATGGATCGTGCGCAAGTGGAGTCGAATTGTCGTAGACCAACTTGACACATCTGGGAGCTATCCTGATCTTGCATGCTTCACAAATTTCCTGAGCAAAGAGGCACGGATAGCCTGTAACCCAATTGCTTCTCCATTGTTGATAAATTTCAAGACCACAGATGAAAGATCACCAAAGAGAGCCAAGGCTCTCAACACAAATATACATACAAAGACTTTCGTTCAGGAGAAACAAGAAACAAACGGCAGTAAACCAAAATACCCTTGCTCCGTCTGTAAAAGTGAAGCTCATAACATCACCAAGTGTCCCACCTTCGCAGCAAAGAGTGGTGAAGACAAAAAGGCATTCATCTGTGAAAATCGGCTCTGCTTTGGGTGCTTGAGGAAGGGTCACATGACCAAAGATTGTAAGAGGCGACACACATGCAACATATGTAGCCGTCTTCACCCAACCTGCTTGCACGAAGACAGGAAACAAAGACCTGTAGAAGCAACAATGAATCGCTCCACTTCCACAGAAAACCATGCAAGCCTGGAAACGCACACGGTCGTATCCCATGCATCAACACAACGTGCTTCTGCTACCTCAAGTATCGTCCCAGTCCTTGTGTCTTCAATACAAGAGCCACACAGAGAAGTACTTACGTACGCAATACTGGATACACAGAGTGACTCAACGTTTGTCTTAGAAGATGTACTTAACAAACTGAATGTTGATGCCCAACCAGTAAAACTGAAATTAAGTACTATGACAGCTATTGACACAATCATATCGAGCAAGAACGTCCATGGTCTACAAGTTCGAGGACTGCACTCTAAGAACCACATCCAAGTACAGCCCGGCCTAGCCGCTGACTTTATCCCGGTGGACAAGTCTTACGTCCCAACGAAGGAAACCGCGTATACTGTGGCCTCATCTCAGACATTTGGCAGATAAGCTACCACCCCTTCAAGACTGTGATGTAGGGCTCCTGATTGGATATGACTGTCCATCAGCACTAGCACCTACTGAGGTTATCATTGGAGAGAAAAATCAACCCTTTGCACAGAGATCAGAACTAGGATGGAGTATCATAGGCTCAGCAAATCCCCACCTAGACAGACAAGGAAGTCAGAGCTTTGTGCATCGGCTCACAGTAAAAGAACTGCCAATTCCATCAGCGACAGATGTTCTAAAAGCCCTGGAATCAGACTTCACTGAGAGAACTTATGAAGATAAATATGTGTCCCAGAATGATGTTCGTTTCATACAGTTCCTCAGTGACAACATCACGCAGAAAAAGGATGGACATTATGAGATGCCCCTCCCTTTCAAGGGCAACAGTCCACCCAACCTACCAAACAACAAGAGGCTAGCCACGGTTCGCCTGCAGTGTCTTAAGAAGAAATTAAAGACCAATAAGCAATATTATGATCAATACAAAACATTCATGGAAGAAACGATTAACAAGGGTGATGCAGAGCCTGCCCCTACAACATCTGAGGGAGAGACAGAGTGGTACCTTCCGCATCACGGCATCTATCACCCCAGAAAACCGGGCAAGCTGAGAGTCGTATTCGACTGTTCAGCCAAATTCCATGGTGTTTCTCTAAATGACACTCTACTGACTGGGCCTGATCTTATCAATCCTCTAGTAGGAGTTCTTTGCCGCTTCAGGAAGGAAGCCGTAGCGATCATCTGTGACATCGAAAGAATGTTTTATCAGTTCTCCATCACTCCTGAATCCCGGAATTACCTGAAATTCCTCTGGTGGAAAGGTGGAGATTTAGAGAAAGAACCACAGGAATACAGGATGGCGGTTCATCTCTTTGGAGCCGCCTCGTCTCCAGGATGTGCCAATTTTGGCTTGAAACATCTGGCACGGCAACACAAAGCTACCTATCCACTAGCATCAACATTTGTGGAGAAAAACTTTTATGTTGATGACGGGCTAGTCAGTGTCCCATTGGTTGAGGAAGCCAAGAAACTGATCACTGAGTCACAGGAGTTGTGCAAAAGAGGAGGCCTACGCCTTCATAAATTCAACTCAAATGAGGAAGCAGCCCTTGCCTGCTTAGATCCCTCAGAAAGATCAGCAACCATCGAACCTCTAGGACTGGATCCAACCCTATCAGAGCGTGCACTCGGCATTCAATGGTCAATCAAAACTGACAGTTTCAGCTTTAACAGCAGCTTGAAAGATCAGCCTTCAACCCGGCGTGGTTGCCTTTCTGTCGTTGCCTCTCTTTATGACCCGCTTGGATTCATCGCTCCATTCAGCCTAACTGGAAAGCGTATACTTCAAGAGCTGTGTCACAGAGGCATCGGATGGGATGATCCACTCCCAGAAGACATGAGGCCACGGTGGGAGGAGTGGATAAATGGTCTTCACAAGTTGAAAGAGATTTCAATTCCGAGATGTTACCACCCATATGACTTCCATAACATTGTCAGAGTAGAATTGCACCATTTCTCGGATGCCAGCTGCGTGGGATACGGTGCATGTTCTTACCTCAGATACAAAAATGACAAGGACGAAGTCCATTGCAGTCTCGTGTTGGCGAAAGCAAGGGTTGCACCCTCAAATGTCACAAGTATCCCGAGACTAGAACTCACGGCAGCTGTGGTTTCTACAAAAGTCAGTGTCATGTTAAAAGCTGAACTTGACATAAAGATCGATGAAGAGGTTTTCTGGACGGATTCACAAGTTGTGCTTGGGTACATTAACAATGATGCCCGTAGGTTCCACATATTTGTTGCGAACCGTGTTCAGCTGATAAGGGATAACAGTGATCCCAGCCAGTGGCATTATGTGGACACCGCAGAAAACCCGGCAGATCATGCTTCCCGAGGTCTTCGTGCTTCAGACATTCATTCAACAAACTGGCTGCGAGGTCCGAAGTTTCTCTGGGAGCGTGAATTACTTCTAACACCCAGCGCTCCATCAGAATTACTCGTTGGTGATCCTGAAGTCAAGACAATTCAGGTGCTTGCAACAGAAGTCAAAAACGACAATGACATCCTCAGGCGTCTGAGTCGGTTCTCCTCTTGGACGACAATTCTTAAAGTGGTTGCAAGAATTAAGAGGCTGGGGTCTAAAACGAAACAACACAGTGAGTATGTGACTGTTAAGGAGCGTGAGAAGGCTGCAGACGAAGTGATTAAGATCTTACAGCAGCAAGCCTTCCCCCAGGAGATAAAGATGCTTCAGGGTAAAAAAGACCTTCCAAATTCAAGCTCTCTTTTCCGTCTCGACCCTATCTGGTCTGAAGGACTCCTCCGTGTTGGTGGGAGATTGAAACAGTCATCGCTCTGTCATAAAGTCAAGCACCCAATCATCTTACCAAATAACAGCCACATCACCAAGCTGATTGTGTCCCATTTCCATGCTAAGACATGCCATCAGGGTCGGAGCCAGACTTTAATGGAGCTTCGGGCCAACGGATTCTGGGTAATTGGTGGGAGCAAGATGGTTGCAAAGCTGATACACACTTGTGTGTTTTGTAGGAAACTGCGACGGCCGACAGAGACACAGCGAATGGCCGAACTTCCCAAAGAACGTGTCGAAGCCTCAGCACCTTTCACATACAGCGGCATGGACTGTTTCGGTCCTTTCATTGTAAAGAAAGCCCGCAAAGAATACAAAAGATACGGCTTGATTTTCACATGTCTGTACTCTAGAGCTGTTCATATTGAAATGCTCGAAGATTTGTCAACAGACTCATTCATCAACTCATTGAGATGCTTCATCAGCCTGAGAGGAGCTGTTCAACAACTACACTGTGACCAAGGCTCTAATTTTGTTGGCGCCAGAAATGAGCTCAAGGAAGCACTCAAACAATGTGACACTAAGCTACTGGAAATCTTCCTGACTGAGAAGCAGTGCGAATTTGTCTTCAATGCTCCCTCTGACAGTCATGCAGGAGGTGTCTGGGAACGCCAGATCAGAACTGTTAGAAATGTGCTGAATGCCACCTTTGCACAGTGCCCAGGTCGACTTGATGACGCCTCCCTCAGAACACTGCTATATGAGGCCATGGCTATTGTTAACAGCCGCCCGTTAACAGTGGATGGAATCAATGATCCTCAGGCACTGGAGCCTATAACACCGAATCACCTCATTATGATGAAATCTAAAGTTGCTCTTCCTCCCCCTGGAGTATTTGTCAAGGAGGACCTGTATGCGACAAAGAGGTGGAGAAGAGTTCAGTATCTTATCGAACAGTTTTGGAGCCGCTGGAAAAAGGAGTATCTGCTGAACATATCCATGAGACAGAAATGGCACTCACCTCAGCGCAACCTCAAAGTGAATGATGTTGTCATTATTAAAGATGACAACCTCCCAAGAAATCAGTGGCAACTAGGACGAGTGATTGAGACTGTTCAAAGTAGTGATGGCTTAGTTCGTCGAGTTAAAGTGCAAGTTGGGGAGAGGAAACCTCGTAAAAAACAAGATCCTCCCTCCAAGCCCTCAGTTATTGAGAGACCAATCAAAAAATTGGTGCTCCTCCTTGAGAACTGATTAGAAAAAAGCGATTGACAACACAGCACACTGCTTTATTATGCATGATGCTATAGTTACACTTCTGATAGCTTAACTTCAGGCTATTCATTTCTTAGAGTCAAGAAATCCTGTACAATTCATTTACTCTTTGTGTATTTGTTCATTCATTGTACTGGGATTTGGTGGGAGTGTAAATGTCTGATAAATTGTATTAATATTCTCCTACACAATATTATATGTATGTGTTAACAAGACGTGGTTTTACGGTGCCACCTTGTGGTCTGTTCGGCTTTTATTTTGAAAAGCGCCGTGTTCTTCTTCTTCTGATGTTTTGTGATGCTAAACTTCCTGCTACTCTCTCGTCACAATGTGGTGCTCACGCATCGTTAGACAACGGTAAAAACTTGTAAACCTATTAATTATTTATCGTGTCATACATTTGTATCTTGTAAAGAAAAAGTTTACATTGTGATTTACTTCATTACTTTTGTATTGTTCGTACCTGTTATCTCTAAGAGCTCCGAACTGTGAGGGTGTGTCGAGGCATGCTAGCTGGTGAAGAAACTCTTTTGATTAGCGCCCTTGGAGAGCGGAATGAGGTATGAAGGAAGTATGTGGAGTTTGTACCTTTATCAGAAAGGATTTTGGAAAAGAGAATGTCATTACTGCATTTATTTATGCGTTAATTGCACGTGTCCTCAAGACAAAAGCAACACATATTCTTTTTGTATTTCATTCAAAGGAAGCATGTGATATTTTATTTGTCATAACAGATTAAAAAACATATTTCATTTCATATTGGTTATTAGTTAAAATGTTAAAAGGATTTGTATTTGGTGTAAACATGATTAATATGTGAACATGATTTATGTGCAAATTATTTGTGAAACTACATAGAAGCATTATATATTTCTTCTGTTTAATTCTGTAGTTTTCACGGTGTTCATGGTGCTTATGGTGCATGGTGCTCGTTGAGAGGAAGAAATAAATCGACACTCGTCTGAAACTCTCTGCCTTTGATCAATAAATCCAAGGGGCCGCTACATAGAGAATCAGACTTATTTACATCTATCTTATAGAGAATCAGACTTATTTACATCTATCTTATAGAGAGAATCAGACTTATTTACATCGATCTTATAGAGAATCAGACTTATTTACATCTATCTTATACAGAATCAGACTTATTTACATAGAGAATCAGACTTATTTACATCTATCATATAGAGAATCAGACTTATTTACATCTATCTTATAGAGAATCAGACTTATTTACATCTATCACATAGAGAATCAGACTTTACATCTATCTTATAGAGAATCAGACTTATTTACATAGAGAATCAGACTTATTTACATCCATCTTATAGAGAATCAGACTTATTTACATCTATCACATAGAGAATCAGACTTATTTACATCTATCTTATAGAGAATCAGACTTATTTACATCTATCTTATAGAGAATCAGACTTATTTACATCTATCATATAGAGAATCAGACTTATTTACATAGAGAATCAGACTTATTTACATCTATCATATAGAGAATCAGACTTATTTACATCTATCTTATAGAGAATCAGACTTATTTACATCTATCTTATAGAGAATCAGACTTATTTAAATCTATCTTATAGAGAATCAGACTTATTTACATCTATCTTATAGAGAATCAGACTTATTTACATCTATCTTATAGAGAATCAGACTTATTTACATCTATCTTATAGAGAATCAGACTTATTTACATCTATCTTTTAGAGAATCAGACTTATTTACATCTATCTTTTAGAGAATCAGACTTATTTACATCTATCTTATAGAGAATCAGACTTATTTACATAGAGAATCAGACTTATTTACATAGAGAATCAGACTTATTTACATCTATCTTATAGAGAATCAGACTTATTTACATCTATCTTATAGAGAATCAGACTTATTTACATAGAGAATCAGACTTATTTACATCTATCATATAGAGAATCAGACTTATTTACATCTATCTTATAGAAAATCAGACTTATTTACATCTATCTTATAGAGAATCAGACTTATTTACATAGAGAATCAGACTTATTTACATCTATCATATAGAGAATCAGACTTATTTACATCTATCTTATAGAGAATCAGACTTATTTACATAGAGAATCAGACTTATTTACATCTATCTTATAGAGAATCAGACTTATTTACATCTATCTTATAGAGAATCAGACTTATTTACATCTATCTTATAGAGAATCAGACTTATTTACATAGAGAATCAGACTTATTTACATCTATCATATAGAGAATCAGACTTATTTACATCTATCTTATAGAGAATCAGACTTATTTACATAGAGAATCAGACTTATTTACATCTATCTTATAGAGAATCAGACTTATTTACATCTATCTTATAGAGAATCAGACTTATTTACATCGCTCTTATAGATAATCAGACTTATTTACATCGATCTTATAGAGAATCAGACTTATTTACATCTATCTTATAGAAAATCAGACTTATTTACATAGAGAATCAGACTTATTTACATCTATCTTATAGAGAATCAGACTTATTTACATAGAGAATCAGACTTATATAAATCTATCATATAGAGAATCAGACTTATTTACATCTATCTTATAGAGAATCAGACATATTTACATCTATCTTATAGAGAATCAGACTTACTTACATCGATCTTATGGAGAATCAGACTTATTTACATCTATCTTATAGAGAATCAGACTTATTTACATAGATAATCAGACATATTTACATCTATCTTATAGAGAATCAGACTTATGTACATAGAGAATCAGACTTATTTACATCTATCATATAGAGAATCAGACTTATTTACATCTATCTTATAGAGAATCAGACTTATTTACATCTATCTTATAGAGAATCAGACTTATTTACATAGAGAATCAGACTTATTTACATCTATCATATAGAGAATCAGACTTATTTACATCTATCTTATAGAGAATCAGACTTATTTACATCTATCTTATAGAGAATCAGACTTATTTACATCTATCTTATAGAGAATCAGACTTATTTACATCTATCATATAGAGAATCAGACTTATTTACATCTATCTTTTAGAGAATCAGACTTACTTACATCGATCTTCTAGAGAATCAGACTTATTTACATCTATCTTATAAAGAATCAGACTTATTTACATCTATCTTTTAGAGAATCAGACTTATTTACATCTATCTTATAGAGAATCAGACTTATTTACATCTATCTTATAGAGAATCAGACTTATTTACATCTATCTTATAGAGAATCAGACTTATTTACATAGAGAATCAGACTTATTTACATCTATCATATAGAGAATCAGACTTATTTACATCTATCTTATAGAGAATCAGACTTATTTACATCTATCTTATAGAGAATCAGACTTATTTACATCTATCACATAGAGAATCAGACTTATTTACATCTATCTTATAGAGAATCAGACTTATTTACATAGAGAATCAGACTTATTTACATCCATCTTATAGAGAATCAGACTTATTTACATCTATCACATAGAGAATCAGACTTATTTACATCTATCTTATAGAGAATCAGACTTATTTACATCTATCTTATAGAGAATCAGACTTATTTACATCTATCACATAGAGAATCAGACTTATTTACATCTATCACATAGAGAATCAGACTTATTTACATCTATCTTATAGAGAATCAGACTTATTTACATAGAGAATCAGACCTATTTACATCCATCTTATAGAGAATCAGACTTATTTACATCTATCACATAGAGAATCAGACTTATTTACATAGAGAATCAGACCTATTTACATCCATCTTATAGAGAATCAGACTTATTTACATCTATCACATAGAGAATCAGACTTATTTACATCTATCTTATAGAGAATCAGACTTATTTACATCTATACATAGAGAATCAGACTTATTTACATCTATCTTATAGAGAATCAGACTTATTTACATCTATCTTATAGAGAATCAGACTTATTTACATCTATCTTATAGAGAATCAGACTTATTTACATCGATCTTATAGAGAATCAGACTATTTTACACCTTTATAGAGAATCAGACTTATTTACATATCTTATAAGAATCAGACTTTTTACATTATCTTATAGAGAATCAGACTTATTTACATATCTTATAGAGAATCAGACTTATTTACATGACTTTAGAGAATCAACTTATTTACATATCTTATAGAAAACTTATTTACATAGAGAATACTTTACATCTACTTATAAAACACTTGAAAGCTATACATATCTTATAGAAATACTTACTATTATAGAGTAGACTTGACTTATACAATTTATAGAACTTATACATATCTTTGGAACAAATTTTTAATATAAAACAACTTATTATAGAGAATCAGACTTATTTACATCTATCTTATAGAAAATCAGACTTATTTACATAGAGAATCAGACTTATTTACATCTATCTTATAGAGAATCAGACTTATTTACATAGAGAATCAGACTTATATAAATCTATCATATAGAGAATCAGACTTATTTACATCTATCTTATAGAGAATCAGATATATTTACATCTATCTTATAGAGAATCAGACTTTACATCTATCTTATAGAGAATCAGACTTACTTACATCGATCTTATGGAGAATCAGACTTATTTACATCTATCTTATAGAGAATCAGACTTATTTACATAGATAATCAGACATATTTACATCTATCTTATAGAGAATCAGACTTATGTACATAGAGAATCAGACTTATTTACATCTATCATATAGAGAATCAGACTTATTTACATCTATCTTATAGAGAATCAGACTTATTTACATCTATCTTATAGAGAATCAGACTTATTTACATAGAGAATCAGACTTATTTACATCTATCATATAGAGAATCAGACTTATTTACATCTATCTTATAGAGAATCAGACTTATTTACATCTATCTTATAGAGAATCAGACTTATTTACATCTATCTTATAGAGAATCAGACTTATTTACATCTATCTTATAGAGAATCAGACTTATTTACATCTATCTTTAGAGAATCAGACTTACTTACATCGATCTTATAGAGAATCAGACTTATTTACATCTATCTTAGACAGAATCAGACTTATTTACATCTATCTTTTAGAGAATCAGACTTATTTACATCTATCTTATAGAGAATCAGACTTATTTACATCTATCTTATAGAGAATCAGACTTATTTACATCTATCTTATAGAGAATCAGACTTATTTACATAGAGAATCAGACTTATTTTACATCTATCATATAGAGAATCAGACTTATTTACATCTATCTTATAGAGAATCAGACTTATTTACATCTATCACATAGAGAATCAGACTTATTTACATCTAATCTTATAGAGAATCAGACTTATTTACATAGAGAATCAGACTTATTTACATCATCTATATAAGACAGACTTCTTTTACATCTATCACATAGAGAATCAGACTTATTTACATCTATCTTATAGAGAATCAGACTTATTTACATCTATACATAGAGAATCAGACTTATTTACATCTATCACATAGAGAATCAGACTTATTTACATCTATCACATAGAGAATCAGACTTATTTACATAGAGAATCAGACCATTTTACATCCATCTTATAGAGAATCAGACTTATTTACATCTATCACATAGAGAATCAGACTTATTTACAAAGAGAATCAGACCTATTTACATCCATCTTATAGAGAATCAGACTTATTTACATCTATCACATAGAGAATCAGACTTATTTACATCTATCTTATAGAGAATCAGACTTATTTACATCTATCACATAGAGAATCGGACTTATTTACATCTATCTTATAGAGAATCAGACTTATTTACATCTATCTTATAGAGAATCAGACTTATTTACATCTATCTTATGAGAGAATCAGACTTATTTACATCGATCTTATAGAGAATCAGACTTATTTACATGTCTCTTATAGAGAATCAGACTTATTTACATCGATCTTATAGAGAATCAGACTTATTTACATCTATCTTATAGAAAATCAGACTTATTTACATAGAGAATCAGACTTATTTACATCTATCTTATAGAGAATCAGACTTATTTACATAGAGAATCAGACTTATTTACATCTATCATATAGAGAATCAGACATATTTACATCTATCTTATAGAGAATCAGACTTTCCTATCTTATAGAAAATCAGACTTACTTACATCGATCTTATAGAGAATCAGACTTATTTACATAGATAATCAGACATATTTACATCTATCTTATAGAGAATCAGACTTATTTATATAGAGAATCAGACTTATTTACATCTATCATATAGAGAATCAGACTTATTTACATCTATCTTATAGAGAATCAGACTTATTTACATCTATCTTATAGAGAATCAGACATATTTACATCTATCTTATAGAGAATCAGACTTTACATCTATCTTATAGAAAATCAGACTTACTTACATCTATCTTATAGAGAATCAGACTTATTTACATAGATAATCAGACATATTTACATCTATCTTATAGAGAATCAGACTTATTTACATAGAGAATCAGACTTATTTACATCTATCATATAGAGAATCAGACATATTTACATCTATCTTATAGAAAATCAGACTTACTTACATCTATCTTATAGAGAATCAGACTTATTTACATAGATAATCAGACATATTTACATCTATCTTATAGAGAATCAGACTTATTTACATAGAGAATCAGACTTATTTACATCTATCATATAGAGAATCAGACATATTTACATCTATCTTATAGAGAATCAGACTTATTTACATCTATCTTATAGAGAATCAGACTTATTTACATAGAGAATCAGACTTATTTACATCTATCATATAGAGAATCAGACTTATTTACATAGATAATCAGACCTATTTACATCCATCTCATAGAGAATCAGACTTATTTACATCTATACATAGAGAATCAGACTTATTTACATCTATCTTATAGAGAATCAGACTTATTTACATAGAGAATCAGACTTATTTACATCTATCTTATAGAGAATCAGACTTATTTACATCTATCACATAGAGAATCAGACTTATTTACATCTATCTTATAGAGAATCAGACTTATTTACATCTATCATATAGAGAATCAGACTTATTTACATAGAGAATCAGACTTATTTACATCTATCATATAGAGAATCAGACTTATTTACATCTATCTTATAGAGAATCAGACTTATTTACATCTATCATATAGAGAATCAGACTTATTTACATCTATCTTATAGAGAATCAGACTTATTTACATAGAGAATCAGACTTATTTACATCTATCTTATAGATAATCAGACTTATTTACATCTATCTTATAGAGAATCAGACTTATTTACATCTATCTTATAGAGAATCAGACTTATTTACATCTATCTTATAGAGAATCAGACTTATTTACATCTATCTTATAGAGAATCAGACTTATTTACATCTATCTTATAGAGAATCAGACTTATTTACATCTATCTTATAGAGAATCAGACTTATTTACATCTATCTTATAGAGAATCAGACTTATTTACATAGAGAATCAGACTTATTTACATCTATCATATAGAGAATCAGACTTATTTACATCTATCTTATAGAGAATCAGACTTATTTACATCTATCTTATAGAGAATCAGACTTATTTACATAGAGAATCAGACTTATTTACATCTATCATATAGAGAATCAGACTTATTTACATCTATCTTATAGAGAATCAGACTTATTTACATAGAGAGATTATTTACATCTATCATATAGAGAATCAGACTTATTTACATCTATCTTATAGAGAATCAGACTTATTTACATCTATCACATAGAGAATCAGACTTATTTACATCTATCTTATAGAGAATCAGACTTATTTACATAGAGACTCAGACTTATTTACATCCATCTTATAGAGAATCAGACTTATTTACATCTATCTTATAGAGAATCAGACTTATTTACATCTATCACATAGAGAATCAGACTTATTTACATCTATCACATAGAGAATCAGACTTATTTACATCTATCTTATAGAGAATCAGACTTATTTACATCTATCTTATAGAGAATCAGACTTATTTACATCTATCATATAGAGAATCAGACTTATTTACATAGAGAATCAGACTTATTTACATCTATCATATAGAGAATCAGACTTATTTACATCTATCTTATAGAGAATCAGACTTATTTACATCTATCACATAGAGAATCAGACTTATTTACATCTATCACATAGAGAATCAGACTTATTTACATCTATCTTATAGAGAATCAGACTTATTTACATCTATCACATAGAGAATCAGACTTATTTACATCTATCTTATAGAGAATCAGACTTATTTACATCTATCTTATAGAGAATCAGACTTATTTACATCTATCTTATAGAGAATCAGACTTATTTACATCTATCTTATAGAGAATCAGACTTATTTACATCTAT